>NC_053023.1:1238856-1378531 GCF_003073215.2 Triticum urartu
CCACCATTAAGTTTTCCTTTAGCTATCCATCTTTTGGCCCTTCTTAATTAACATGTTTTTCCTCCTGTACTATATATAGGTTAGCAAGATGATAGGCTTGTCGTATGGAATGACAAAATGGCATGAACCTGATTATATGCTGCTATGGTACAGTTAGCTATTATGCCAAAGTTCTGTTAGCTAATATTTGCACATTAGGAATGAGCGTTCAATTTAGAACTGGATATGCAGGCAAGCAATTCATGTAACAACCTGAATCTGATCGAATGGTCTCTACGTACTAATTACTAAGTTGAAAACTGGACATATATTAGTGCGGCACATTCTGCCTAATCACGCACTGACTCCCACTCTCACAATTGAAGCCCTTACAAGGTTCTTATATAAAACTAGTACGCTATAAAAACTAGAACTGATTTTCAGTGTTCTTTACTTCTTGAGATGAACATATTGAACTCTCAGTGCTGGAAGCCCCTCACGGGAGAACCCTAGCGCTGGGGGCCTCTCCATCTCTCCTGGCTCCTCCCTCGCTGCCGCAAGGGGGCGTGGCCAGGCGAAGCCTGCTCGGCGCCGGCGTCGGCGGGGCCTTTCTTGCCTCCTCGCCTTGAAGCCGTGACGCGGGACGGGGCGTCCTTGCTGGGATGCGGCACGGTTCGGCGTTCGTCGCCAAGGGGGCTGGTTCGGCGTGTGTCGCCGAAGGGAGCCCCAACACAGTGAACGAGTGAATGGGGATATTGGAGAGCAAATGTGTCTCACTAGTTCTTTGCTTGGAATTGTCTGTTTCTTTGCCTCTTCCTCCTTTTCCTTTCTCTTTGAATAAAGCAAAAGGGTTTTTGTATTCCTTATGACAAGGAGCTGTTATAGTTTCAGTCCTTCACAAGGTAATGTTCTTTCTCCTTATATGCAAGTCCTCTGTGTTGATTTATTCTGAAACGTTGCCAACAAATTTTTGGTCGTGATGCATGTTAGTTGCAGCAATTACAAAAGTGCATTGTAGATTGCTAGGTCAAGTAAAGAATGAGCCATGTGTAAACTGAGGTAATGCCCTGTTTCCATGATTACCGAATTCAGCTTGCTACTAAAACCAACCAGAACTGGTGGTTTCTACCATACGATGAATCATGAATATACCTAGCTATAAATCGGTAATGCTTACATGTGTGCACAAGTAGGCGTTCAGCTGCACTGCATTGAGACGAGGGAGCAACTATGCGTGTGTGTGTCCACTGATTGTCTCTGTGTGAGTTTGATTGTGGCCATCATTTCTTTATCCTTGGACCGAGTTAATGAACATGTAAGTCTTGAAAGTATAATTTTGTATTCAATAAAAAATTAATACCTGGCATGTTTTTTTTCATGAAAATACTCCCTCCGTTTCTAAATATAGGTCTTTCTACAGATTTCAACAAGTAACTACATACGGAGCAAAATGAATGAACCTACACTTCAAAATATGTCTATATACATCCCGGGTGCCGGTGCTGCTTTGTATCCTTGGACTGGCGCTGCTTTGACAGCCCGGGTGCCGGTGCTGACGCGCTCGTCCGCCCGACGTCCCAAGTCGTCCATCATCGCCAGCTTCATCTCGGACTCCGCAACCACCCCGCCTTCACCGAGCGGCATCCCCGACCTTGGCGCGATCAGCTTGATCACTCGCTTACCTCCACGACCCGCCCATCTACGCCGCACGACCGACCTGGTCCGTCGGTTGCGGGCGCCTTCACAGGTCCTGTGAAGATTGTCCCCAAGTTCAGTGCGCCCCTCCACCGAACGAGCAACGAGTTGCCGCTGCGTTGCCCCGTCGGGCCGCAGCGCTGCCACCCCGTGGTTCTCGCGGCTGCATCGACTCACGCGTTACCGCTGCGTCGCCCCTTCGGGCTGTAGTGCCGCGATACGCGGTCCCCGCCACTGCCCGGAGGCCGTCCCCGCAGTTGCACCGACCCGGGCGCCGCCTCTGCGTTGCCCCTTCGGGCCGTCGCCACGACCCGCGGTCCCCACCACCTCCCCGAGTTCTTCCCGCCGTCGCCAAGACTCGCATGTTGCCGCCGCGTCGCCACTTCGGGCCATGGCGCTGCGGCCAGCGGTCCACTCCGCCATCACCGCGCGTCGACTTCCCGTGGTACGCGTCGCGCCGCCTCCCTCGGGCCGTAGTACCGCGATACGCGGTCCCCGCTGCCGCCCGGAGGCCGTCCCCGCAGTTGCACCGACCCGGGCTCCGCCTCTGCGTCGCCCCTTCAGGCCGTCGCCGTGACCCGCGGTCCCCACCACCTCCCTGAGTTCTTCCCGCCGTCACCAAGACTCGCCTGCTGGCGCCGCGTCGCCACTTCGGGCCATGGCGCTGCGGCCAGCGGTCCACTCTGCCATCACCGCGCGTCGACTTCCCGTGGTACACGCCGCGCCGCCTACCTCGGCGCGGGAACGCCACCGTCCGCGCCGGTCTTCGTCACGCTGCCGGATTTCTTGCCTACTTCAAGCACCACCTCCGCGCTCCTAACCAAGCCGCCGCCGCTGCTACCCCCGTAGCCGCCGCTGCCCGTCCACCTCCTTCGCCTTCTTCCAGCACTAGCCCATCGCCAGGGTCGTCGTCATCTACCCCGACCACTTCATCTACTCCGACCACCCTTGGTGACATCAGCCTCACGCCGATTGATGCCACAACCATCGTCGAGTCTCTTTCTTTGTTGGACCCTCCGACTCCTCGACGTGGCGTACAACTCGTGCAGGTCCCTTGTCTACGCACGCCCAGTGCTGACAACACCGATGCGTGCCTTCGTCCACGACGTGTTCCCGGGCCTGGCAAGCCTGGCATGCCTGGTGCCGACAACACCGACGCGTGCCTTCGTCTACGATGTGTCCCCGGGTTTGGCGAACCCGGCGCGACACCTCGTCAACACGGTCTTCTTCCCTGCGTACCACTGTGCCCGTGCTAACTCGGCGCCTCTTTGCGCCCGCGGCTCCATGGCGACTTCCTCGACACCAGCTACCCCGACTCGGCATCGATCACAAGTTCTTCGCACGGCTACCTCGACCACGGCTACGCCACCTACGCTCTCGTCTATCTTCACAAACGGCACAAAGGGCTACCGCCTTGCTTGAGCAACCTCGTCGGTTTTCACTCTAGCCACGACTTCCGCGAGGTGTCGACTGTTACGACTGTGGGGGGATGTCTGTCGACTTGAGTATATGATTATTAGGAAGTATAGGATAGACTAGGATTTGGTCCTGCCTTGTCTTGTACTTCAAGTTGATCTTTGTACTCCTATATATATGCCCACGAGGCTCAAGCAATACAATCAACTATTCCACCAATCCTCTCTCTCCCTTCTAACACTTAGCATGTATGTATGACTCAGTGGAGTGAGTACTTTTTAAATCTTGAACCTGAGTATATAACACTTTTATTCATGATGCAACCCGTCAAAAAATAATACAACTGCTCTAAATCGTCATAATAGCATGGCACGCGACGTGCACGCACTCAGACAAATACCTTTCGAGGCATGATGAATTATACTCCAAAGGAAGGGCTGGCGGGTGAAGACAAGAATCTCCAGATGTCAATCTAGCCCATCGATCGATCTGCACCTCCAGATTAATTATTTTGCTAGTTCGCACCTAGTTACAGAAAGAGATTGGTATAAATTAGCCATACACTTGTTATTTAATTTGGGGAAAAAACTCAAGTGCGAGCAATTAGAGGAGAGAACAATTGAAGCCACGTCGTAGTAGCAGTAGTATCTTACTAGGCAGGATCCTGTGTGCTGATGATGAATAACGCAAGAATTAATTTGTATGTGCTACTGATATCTTCAAGACTGTAAACTCCAAAAGAGGTAGTGGCAGAAGAAGAAAGATGTTTATGCGAGGTGATATGAAGGAGGAGCAATGAAAGATGTTTATGCGAGGTATTGGAGAGCAATTGTGCGTGCCTTAGTAGAGAAGCTCCAGATGTTGTTAATCTACCCCATGGATCTGCACCTCCAGATGAGTTATTTCGCTAGCTTCTACCACCTGGTACGTAGCCGTAGGTAGTTACCAGAAGAGCATAGGAATTACTTATGTTTGTGAATGCATGAACAAACATTGTCAGATTAGCGGTCAATTAACATAAGGTATATAGAAAATAGAAGATTTGATCATACATATAGCATAGTAGTGTAGTACCTAAATTTGCAGGCAGACACTATGAAGTCAGGTGATATGAAGGAGGAGCAGTGAACGAAAGAATGGAGACATTGGAGAGCAAATGTGGCTGACTAGTTCTGGTATGTGTTGCGGGGCTTGTGTTTGGGGCTGCACCGCATATTCATTGGTGAACGAACGAACGAACGAACGAATGGGGACCAGTCAATTCTTTGCTTGGGGCTGCAGCAAAGTAAAGCACAAAGATGCAATTGTCTGCTTCTTTTCTTCATTCCCCTTTTCCTTTTCCTTTTTCTTTTTCTTTGAATAAAGCATGGGCAGGGCAGGGCAGGGTCTAGACTCCACACCTTCGATCAGATTCCTAATGCAAATCACGAGTACTATAATGCCGTTAGTTTCGGGTTGAGAGGCCAAAGCCTAGCCCAGATGAAATACAACTATGAAATTAATGGAGTTACTTATAGGTCAATAATATACCACCAATCGGGTGGAATAAGTCAAAACTAGTATACATCAGACAGCTAATAAATCACTGTAAAAGCTGGCTGAAATATCAAGAATGCAAGCTGTTTGATTGGAACTAAATTGTAAGTACATTAATTGGACTATGCTAATGCTGATTCCTTGGTATGGTGTATACTTCTCCTTTCTCAGTCGATTGATTGACGACAGAAAACTAAATAAGATGCTTAGCAGAAAAGAAAAAGAATAACTCATAGAGTACTAAAACAAAAATGTTCTTATTAAGATGTCAAACCAACAAACGTCACAAAGAAATAAAGGAAATACAGATGTACTAGTTCTGGTGTGCAGTGGTGTTCGGCCGTGCTTTGGCTTTAGTTTTAGCCAAGGCATCTGTAGCTGGCTGCTTCTTTGCTTGAGGCTGGAGCTACTTGAAGAATAAAGATTTTGCAGAGATTCTTTTTCTTTTCCTTTGAATGTAAAGCAGGGGCCAAGACCTTGGACTGGAGTCCAAGCAGTATCGAAAGGTGTGCGGGACGGACTACTCAGAGAATTTATTGTCTTCTCTTTTACATGAAAAACTTAAATAAAAATAATACTGCCAGAAACAGCCGTAGAGGAAGTACTGTATATCCAATAAACAATTTGCATATGTAATCCCAGTTTCAGACTTTTATGCTGAAAACATAGGTGATGCAGTGCAAATATTCCAAGAATGCAAGCACCATTAATTGTTAGATCAACATAAATATGCGTGCATTAACTGGTTGGAAACAACACAGCAGACTACGCTACTGAATTCCCACAAAAACCGTGGGAGGAGAAATGAACGAATGAGTGGGGATATGCTTTTGCCATTCTTTGCTTGGGGCTGCATCAAAGTAAAGAACAAAGATGGAATTATTGTCTGCTTTGCTACTTCCTCTCTTTTTTTTTCCTTTTTCTTTGCATAAAGCAGGGGCAGGGCAGGGTCTGCACCTTGGATCAGATCCCTAAGTAAAATGCCATCGGAATTGGGTTGAGAGGGAGAAGCTTAGCCCAGATCACATATAACTATGAAATTAATTGAGTTACTTTGGTCAATAATATACCATCAATCGGCTGGAGTAAGTCAAAACTTCTAAATACAAGGACCACCCGGTGTGCCTAATTCACACCTGTCTTTGCCCTTTTTATCTCTATATATGTGTCTATTGAGTTTGATGTTGGATTTTGTATTTTTAGGGGTTCTACATATTTGTCTTGCGAACATCCCAAAAACTCGAAGTTCTCCAACTTCCAAATTTTTTAGTATTCTGAAATGGGAGCATGGTAGCCCCCCAAATGGGGACGAATGAGCAGGTGGATCTTTGTGCGGCAAATCCTATTTCTCACTCTCTGTGACAAGGTGTCGACCCACCTTATAGAAGGTTCTTTCTCGTTCCATTTTTTATTTTTGTTTTTCTGTTGTTTTAATTTTTTTTCAACAACCGACTGGAAACCAAAAAACTGCTCAAAAACAATTAATCGCTACAAATCAAGTTGCTAAGTTAAGAAAATGTTTGTGCCATTTCAAAAAAAAATGCACACTTAAGAAAATGTTTGCATGTTTTGAAACAAATGTGCTGAAAAATGTTCAACATGTGTTTGAAATGGTTCGCTATTTATTAAAGAAAATGTTCAATGTGCATTTTAAAACTTGTCAATATGTATTTTGGATAAATGTTCATGACGTATACAAAAAATGTTTAATGTGTATCTGAAATATGTTAAACTTGTATACAAAAAAATTCAACGTGTATTTCAAAAAAGTCGACATGTATATGGAAAATGAAGAAAAATAAAAGGAGAAATAAAACAAAAAAGAACTGAAGAGAAATGTTCAATGTGTGTCTAGAAAATGTTTAACATGTATTTAAAAATGTTTAAAGTGTATTCGAAAAAATGTCCGTGTACTAAAACTATGTGGATTAAAAAGTTTCACGAATTTAGAAAAAGAATAGTAAAAATTATAAGAACAATAAAAGACCGAAACCCCCCAAAAAATAGAAAACCAAAATAAGAAATGGAAAGCCGGCAAAAAGAATCACAAAGGCAGGAAAAAAATAAGGGCCCGGGACCTTCCTCGAACCGGCAAAAACGGGGTAGAAGCTTCCCAAAACCGTGCTAAATGGGTCGACACATTTCAATGGTCCATGTTAGCAAGGCCACGATAGGTATCATAGTAAGCGATGTATAGCATTCGTCGAGTGCGGAGCCAATGGCTCAGAAAGTTCTTGCAGCAGCCAGCTCCACGCGAGAGGATTTGGGTGGGTTATTAGGAACCCGAAGTGGTGTTGCCTGAGTAGGAGGAGAGAGAGAGAGGGGGGGAAGGGAGGAGAAGACGGAAAAGACCGATGAGCAAGCTGCATCGTGATTCTAATGTCCAACCAAGGCCCTTACTTCGCACCGGGTTACCTCGGTTTTGAAGGATTTTTTCCATAAAAACACATTGGGCGTTCAATCACTGCACCTCTGGTTTCCTCAAGGTATTGTTTTCAGCTACCATATGTTGGGTTTCGTAGTAATTTCAAAAAAATTCCTACGCACACGCAAGATCATGGTGATGTATAGCAACGAGAGGGGGAGTATGATCTACATACCTAGTAGACCGACAACGGAAGCGTTTGGTTGATGTAGTCGTACGTCTTCACGATCCGACCGATCAAGCACCGAAACTACGGCACCTCCGAGTTCTAGCACACGTTCAGCTCGATGACGATCCCCGGACTCCGATCCAGCAAAGTGTCGGGGAAGAGTTCCGTCAGCACGACGGCATGGTGACGATCTTGATGTACTACTACAGTAGGGCTTCGCCTAAACTCCGCTACAATATTAACGAGGACTATGGTGGAAGGGGGCACCGCACACGGCTAAGGAATAGATCACCTGGATCAACTTGTGTGTCTCTGGGGTGTCCCTGCCTCTGTATATAAAGGACTAAAGGGGGGAGGCTGGACGGCCAAGGAGGGCGCGCCAGGAGAGTCCTACTCCCTCTGGGAGTAGGATTCTCCCCCCCCCAATCCTAGTTGGAATAGGATTCGCGGAGGGGGAACAAGAGAGAGGGGGGCCGGCCCCCTCTCCTTGTCCTATTAGGATCAAGGGAGGGGAGGGGCGCGTGGCCCACTTTGGGCTGCCCCTTCTCTTTTCCACTAAAACCCACTAAGGCCCATATAGCTCCCGGGGGGTTCCGGTAACCTCCCGGTACTCCGGTAAAATCCCGATTTCACCCGGAACACTTCCGATATCCAAACATAGGCTTCCAATATATAAATCTTTATGTCTCCGACCATTTCGAGACTCCTCGTCTTGTCCGTGATCACAATCTGGGACTCCGAACTACCTTCGGTATATCAAAACTCAAAATGCATAAACTCATAATATAACTGTCATCGTAACCTTAAGCGTGCGGACCCTACGGGTTCGAGAACAATGTAGACATGACCGAGGCATGTCTCCAGTCAATAACCAATAGCAGGACCTGGATGCCCATATTGGCTCCTACATATTCTACGAAGATCTTTATCGGTCAGACCGCATAACAACATACGTCGTTCCCTTTGTCATCGGTATGTTACTTGCCCGAGATTCGATCGTCGGTATTCTAAATACCTAGTTCAATCTCGTTACCGGCAAGTCTCTTTACTCGTTCCGTAATACATCATCTCACAACTAACATATTAGTTGTAATGCTTGCAAAGCTTATGTGATGTGCATTACCGAGAGGGCCCAGAGATACCTCTCCAACAATCGAAGTGACAAATCCTAATATCGAAATACGCCAACCCAACATCTACCTTTGAAGACACCCGTAGTACTCCTTTATAATCACCCAGTTACGTTGTGACATTTGGTAGCACCCAAAGTGTTCCTCCGGTAAACGGGAGTTGCATAATCTCATAGTTATAGGAACATGTATAAGTCATGAAGAAAGCAATAGCAACATACTAAACGATCGGGTGCTAAGCTAATGGAATGGGTCATGTCAATCAGATCATTCAACTAATGATGTGATCCCATTAATCAAATAACAACTACTTTGTCTATGGTTAGGAAACATAACCATCTTTGATTAATGAGCTAGTCAATTAGAGGCATACTAGTGACACTCTGTTTGTCTATGTATTCACACATGTATTATGTTTCCGGTTAATACAATTCTAGCATGAATAATAAACATTTATCATGATATAAGGAAATAAATAATAACTTTATTATTGCCTCTAGGGCATATTTCCTTCAGTCTCCCACTTGCACTAGAGTCAATAATCTAGATTACACAGTAATGATTCTAACACCCATGGAGCCTTGGTGCTGATCATGTTTTGCTCGTGGAAGAGGCTTAGTCAATGGGTCTGCAACATTCAGATCCGTATGTATCTTGCAAATCTCTATGTCTCCCACCTGGACTAGATCCCGGATGGAATTGAAGCGTCTCTTGATGTGCTTGGTTCTCTTGTGAAATCTGGATTCCTTTGCCAAGGCAATTGCACCAGTATTGTCACAAAAGATTTTCATTGGACCCGATGCACTAGGTATGACACCTAGATCGGATATGAACTCCTTCATCCAGACTCCTTCATTTGCTGCTTCTGAAGCAGCTATGTACTCCGCTTCACATGTAGATCCCGCTACAACGCTTTGTTTAGAACTGCACCAACTTACAGCCCCACCGTTTAATGTAAACACGTATCCGGTTTGCGATTTAGAATCGTCCGGATCAGTGTCAAAACTTGCGTCAACGTAACCTTTTACGATGAGCTCTTTGTCACCTCCATATACGAGAAGCATATCCTTAGTCCTTTTCAGGTATTTCAGGATGTTCTTGACCGTTGTCCAGTGATCCACTCCTGGATTACTTTGGTACCTCCCTGCTAGACTTATAGCAAGGCACACATCAGGTCTGGTACACAGCATTGCATACATGATAGATCCTATGGCTGATGCATAGGGAACATCTTTCATATTCTCTCTATCTTCTGCAGAGGTCGGGCATTGAGTCTTACTCAACTTCACACCTTGTAACACAGGCAAGAACCCTTTCTTTGCTTGATCCATTTTGAATTTCTTCAAAACTTTCTCAAGGTATGTGGTTTGTGAAAATCCAATTAAGCGTCTTGATCTATCTCTATAGATCTTAATGCCTAATATATAAGCAGCTTCACCGAGGTCTTTCATTGAAAAACTCTTATTCAAGTATCCCTTTATGCTATCCAGAAATTCTATATTATTTCCAATCAGTAATATGTCATCTACATATAATATCAGAAATGCTACAGAGCTCCCACTCACTTTCTTGTAAATACAGACTTCTCCAAAAGTCTGTATAAAACCAAATGCTTTGATTACACTATCAAAACGTTTATTCCAACTCCGAGAGGCTTGCACCAGTCCATAAATGGATCGCTGGAGCTTGCACACTTTGTTAGCTCCCTTTGGATCGACAAAACCTTCCGGTTGCATCATATACAACTCTTCTTCCAGAAATCCATTCAGGAATGCAGTTTTGACATCCATCTGCCAAATTTCATAATCATAAAATGCGGCAATTGCTAACATGATTCGGACAGACTTAAGCATCGCTACGGGTGAGAAGGTCTCATCGTAGTCAATTCCTTGAACTTGCCGAAAACCTTTTGCGACAAGTCGAGCTTTGTAGACAGTAATATTATAGTCAGCGTCAGTCTTCTTCTTGAAGATCCATTTATTTTCAATTGCTTGCCGATCATCGGGCAAGTCAACCAAAGTCCATACTTTGTTCTCATACATGGATCCCATCTCAGATTTCATGGCTTCAAGCCACTTTGCGGAATCTGGGCTCACCATCGCTTCTTCATAGTTCGTAGGTTCATCATGATCTAGTAGCATGACTTCCAGAACGGGATTACCGTACCACTCTGGTGCGGATCTTACTCTGGTTGATCTACGAGGTTCAGTAGTATCTTGTTCTGAAGTTTCATGATCATCATCATTAGCTTCCTCACTAACTGGTGTAGATGTCACAGAAACAGTTTTCTGTGATGCACTACTTTCCAATAAGGGAGCAGGTACAGTTACCTCATCAAGTTCTACTTTCCTCCCACTCACTTCTTTCGAGAGAAACTCCTTCTCTAGAAAGTTTCCGAATTTAGCAACAAAAGTCTTGCCTTCGGATCTGTGATAGAAGGTGTATCCAATAGTCTCCTTTGGATATCCTATGAAGACACATTTCTCCGATTTGGGTTCGAGCTTATCAGGTTGAAATTTTTTCACATAAGCATCGCAGCCCCAAACTTTCAGAAACGACAACTTTGGTTTCTTGCCAAACCATAGTTCATAAGGCGTCGTCTCAACGGATTTTGATGGTGCCCTATTTAACGTGAATGCGGCCGTCTCTAGAGCGTATCCCCAAAACGATAGCGGTAAATCAGTAAGAGACATCATAGATCGCACCATATCTAGTAAAGTATGATTACGACGTTCGGACACACCATTACGCTGTGGTGTTCCGGGTGGCATGAGTTGCGAAACTATTCCACATTGTTTCAAATGTACACCAAACTCGTAACTCAAACATTCTCCTCCACGATCAGATCGTAGAAACTTTATTTTCTTGTTACGATGATTTTCAACTTCACTCTGAAATTCTTTGAACTTTTCAAATGTTTCAGACTTATGTTTCATTAAGTAGATATACCCATATCTGCTTAAATCATCTGTGAAGGTGAGAAAATAACGATATCCGCCACGAGCCTCAATATTCATCGGACCACATACATCTGTATGTATGATTTCCAACAAATCTGTTGCTCTCTCCATAGTACCGGAGAACGGCGTTTTGGTCATCTTGCCCATGAGACACGGTTCGCAAGTACCAAGTGATTCATAATCAAGTGGTTCCAAAAGCCCATCAGTATGGAGTTTCTTCATGCGCTTTACACCGATATGACCTAAACGGCAGTGCCACAAATAAGTTGCACTATCATTATCAACTCTGCATCTTTTGGCTTCAACATTATGAATATGTGTGTTACTACTATCGAGATTCAACAAGAATAGACCACTCTTCAAGGGTGCATGACCATAAAAGATATTACTCATATAAATAGAACAATCATTATTCTCTGATTTAAATGAATAACCGTCTCGCATTAAACAAGATCCAGATATAATGTTCATGCTCAACGCTGGCACCAAATAACAATTATTTAGGTCTAATATTAATCCCGAAGGTAGATGTAGAGGTAGCGTGCCGACCGCGATCACATCGACTTTGGAACCGTTTCCCACGCGCACGTCACCTCATCCTTAGCCAATCTTCGCTTAATCCGTAGTCTCTATTTCGAGTTGCAAATATTAGCAATAGAACCAGTATCAAATACCCAGGTGCTACTGCGAGCATTAGTAAAGTACACATCAATAACATGTATATCACATATACCTTTGTTCACCTTGCCATCCTTCTTATCCGCCAAATACTTGGGGCAGTTCCGCTTCCAGTGACCAGTCTGCTTGCAATAGAAGCACTCAGTTTCAGCCTTAGGTCCAGGTTTGGGTTTCTTCTCTTGAGTAGCAACTTGCTTGCCGTTCTTTTTGAAGTTCCCCTTCTTTTTCCCTTTGCCCTTTTTCTTGAAACTAGTGGTCTTGTTGACCATCAACACTTGATGCTCCTTCTTGATTTCTACCTCCGCAGCTTTCAGCATTGCGAAGAGCTCGGGAATAGTCTTGTTCATCCCTTGCATATTATAGTTCATCACGAAGCTCTTGTAGCTTGGTGGCAGTGATTGGAGAATTCTGTCAATGACGCAATCATCTGGAAGATTAACTCCCAATTAAATCAAGTGATTATTATACCCAGACATTTTGAGTATATGCTCACTGACAGAACTGTTCTCCTCCATCTTGCAGCTATAGAACTTATTGGAGACTTCATATCTCTCAATCCGGGCATTTGCTTGAAATATTAACTTCAACTCCTGGAACATCTCATATGCTCCATGACGTTCAAAACATCGTTGAAGTCCTGATTCTAAGCCGTAAAGCATGGCACACTGAACTATCGAGTAGTCATCAGCTTTGCTCTGCCAGACGTTCATAACATCCGGCGTTGCTCCTGCAGCAGGCCTGGCACCCAGCGGTGCTTCCAGGACGTAATTCTTCTGTGCAACAATGAGGATAATCCTCAAGTTACGGACCCAGTCCGTGTAATTGCTACCATCATATTTCAACTTTGCTTTCTCAAGAAACGCATTAAAATTCAACGGAACAACAGCACGAGCCATCTATCTACAATCACACATAAACAAGCAAGATACTTATCAGGTACTAAGTTTCATGATAAATTTAAGTTTAGTTAATTTACTTAAAGAACTCCCACTTAGATAGACATCCCTCTAATCCTCTAAGTGATTACGTGATCCAAATCAACTAAACCATGTCCGATCATCACGTGAGATGGAGTAGTTTCATTGGTGAACATCGCTATGTTGATCATATCTACTATATGATTCACGCTCGACCTTTCGGTCTCCGTGTTCCGAGGCCATATCTGTATATGCTTGGCTCGTCAAGTATAACCTGAGTATTCCGCGTGGGCAACTGTTTTGCACCCGTTGTATTTGAACGTAGAACCTATCACACCCGATCATCACGTGGTGTCTCAGCACGAAGAACTTTCGCAACGGTGCATACTCAGGGAGAACACTTCTTGATAATTAGTGAGAGATCATCTTATAATGCTACCGTCAATCAAAGCAAGATAAGATGCATAAAGGATAAACATCACATGCAATCAATATAAGTGATATGATATGGCCATCATCATCTTGTGCTTGTGATCTCCATCTCCGAAGCATCGTCGTGATCACCATCGTCACCGGCGTGACACCTTGATCTCCATCGTAGCGTCGTTGTCGTCTCGCCAATCTTGTGCTTCCACGACTATCGCTACCGTTTAGTGATAAAGTAAAGCATTACATCGCGATTTCATTGCATACAATAAAGCGACAACCATATGGCTCCTGCCAGTTGCCGATAACTCGGTTACAAAACATGATCATCTCATACAATAAAATTCAGCATCATGTCTTGACCATATCACATCACAACATGCCCTGTAAAAACAAGTTAGACGTCCTCTACTTTGTTGTTGCAAGTTTTACGTGGCTGCTACGGGCTTAAGTAAGAACCAATCTCACCTACGCATCAAAACCACAACGATAGTTTGTCAATTTGACTCCGTTTTAACCTTCGCAAGGACCGGGCGTAGCCACACTCAGTTCAACTAAAGTTGGAGAGACTGTCGCCCGCAAGCCACCTATGTGCAAAGCACGTCGGGAGAACCGGTCTCGCGTAAGCGTACGCGTAATGTCGGTCCGGGTCGTCTCGTCCAACAATACCGCTGAACCAAAGTATGACATGCTGGTAGGCAGTATGACTTATATCGCCCACAACTCACTTGTGTTCTACTCGTGCATATAACATCAACATATAAAACCTAGGCTCGGATGCCACTGTTGGGTTTCGTAGTAATTTCAAAAATTTCCTACGCACACGCAAGATCATGGTGATGTATAGAAACGAGAGGGGGAGTATGATCTACATACCTAGTAGACCGACAACAGAAGCGTTTGGTTGATGTAGTCGTACGTCTTCACGATCCGACAGATCAAGCACCGAAACTACGGCACCTCCGAGTTCTAGCACACGTTCAGCTCGATGACGATCCCCGGACTCCGATCCAGCAAAGTGTCAGGGGAGAGTTCCGTCAGCACGACGGCGTGGTGACGATCTTGATGTACTACTATAGCAGGGCTTCTCCTAAACTCCGCTACAATATTATCGAGGACTATGGTGGAAGGGGGCACCGCACACGGCTAATGAATAGATCACCTGGATCAACTTGTGTGTCTCTGGGGTGTCCCTGCCTCTGTATATAAATGACTAAAGGGGGGAGGCTGGCCGGCCAAGGAGGGCGCGCCAGGAGAGTCCTACTCCCTCTGGGAGTAGGATCCCCCCCCCCCCCAATCCTAGTTGGAATAGGATTCGCGGAGGGGGAAAAGAGAGAGGGGGGCCGGCCACCTCTCCTTGTCCTAATAGGACTAGGGGAGGGAGGGAGGCGCGCGGCCCATCTTGGGCTGCCCCTTCTCTTTTCCACTAAAGCCCATTAAGGCCCATATAGCTCCCGGGGGGGTTCCGGCAACCTCCCGGTACTCCGGTAAAATCCCGATTTCACCCGGAACACTTCCGATATCCAAACATAGGCTTCAAATATATCAATCTTTATGTCTCGACCATTTCGAGACTCCTCGTCATGTCCGTGATCACATCCGGGACTCCGAACTATCTTCGGTACATCAAAATGCATAAACTCATAATATAACTGTCATCGTAACCTTAAGCGTGCGGACGCTACGGGTTCGAGAACAATGTAGACATGACCGAGACATGCCTCCAGTCAATAACCAATAGCGGGACCTGGATGCCCATATTGGCTCCTACATATTCTATGAAGATCTTTATTGGTTAGACCGCATAACAACATACGTCGTTCCCTTTGTCATCGGTATGTTACTTGCCCGAGATTCGATCGTCGGTATCCAATACCTAGTTCAATCTCGTTACCGGCAAGTCTCTTTACTCGTTCCGTAATACATCATCTCACAACTAACATATTAGTTGTAATGCTTGCAAGGCTTATGTGATGTGCATTACCGAGAGGGCCCAGAGATACCTCTCCGACAATCGGAGTGACAAATCCTAATCTCGAAATACGCCAACCCAACATCTACCTTTGGAGACACCTGTAGTACTCCTTTATAATCACCCAGTTACGTTGTGACGTTTGGTAGCACCCAAAGTGTTCCTCTGGTAAACGGGAGTTGCATAATCTCATAGTTATAGGAACATGTATAAGTCATGAAGAAAGCAATAGCAACATACTAAACGATCGGGTGCTAAGCTAATGGAATGGGTCATGTCAATCAGATCATTCAACTAATGATGTGATCCCATTAATCAAATAACAACTACTTTGTCTATGGTTAGGAAACATAACCATCTTTGATTAATGAGCTAGTCAAGTAGAGGCATACTAGTGACATCTGTTTGTCTATGTATTCACACATGTATTATGTTTCCGGTTAATACAATTCTAGCATGAATAATAAACATTTATCATGATATAAGGAAATAAATAATAACTTTATTATTGCCTCTAGGGCATATTTCCTTCACCATACATCATCCTTATCTACAGCTTTCGGCATACTTTCCACTCATACCCTGAATTTTACTCCTCTGGATCGGGATCCCGCCTAAAGAACAAGAAAGCGAAGAGACAAATCTGTTGCGATACACATAATACATTTGCACTAAAGTCAATACCAACAATTCCGTGCACAAGTACATAGGGTTGCAAGGCTATGTCTCAGCCCATAGCCCGAGTGGACTACTCACACATTATAGATGAATCATAGAAGAAGGACGTTGTAGATTGAACTTGAAGATGAATGCTTGATTACAGTCTTACAACGTATCTCGGTTACAAGTGATGGCTATGGCTGGGGGTGATTGCTATGGAGATGGAGATAGAGATAGGGAGTGGCGACGACTATCAGATGGAGGATAGATTAAGGCTTCGGTGGTCTATTGCGACCGGGGGATCGACCCTTTTATGAAGTTGGCTTGTGCTAACATCACAGAGCCGCCGTGGGTGGTACGAGCAAGCACGCTCATACCAAGCGTTGGTTTCTCTCCTATTTGCGCTCCAATGCCTCTGTTTTCTCTGGATTAATTGTCTATGTTCATATTTCCTTTATTCTTCAATTTCTTCCTTAAAATGGTACATTCTGCAAGGAAACAAAATAAATGGAGAAATTTGCAATCACTAGCTTTTATTAGTCATCAGTGGGAATATGAGAGGAAAATGCATGGGAGCTCTCGGGTGCCACACAACCCTATATGAATATAGTATTAAGAAAATATCCGGAAATTTCAAAAAGAATTGGAATTTTGGGATATCAAACATGGGTGCCCACTCTACCTCCAAGCTTTAGTTTCATGAGGAATGGATACCCGTGGTAAACCTGGCGAAGAAAATAGGTCTGATATACGATCCATCCAAATATTTTTCTATACGTAGGAATTTTTTGATTTTATTTACTGATAGTACCACATACACTCATTCCTCACGGAACTAAACATGCGAGTAGAATGGGCACCCATGTTTGATATCCCAAAAATTCAGAATTTTTTTGAAATTTCCTAATATTTGCTTTTAATACTATATTCATATAAGTGTGTGTGGCACCCATGAGCCACAAATCCTTATCCGAATATCAGAGTAATTCTCTCGGAATATATCCAGGATTACCAGGTTTAAACAATGGTGGAAATGAATGTAAAATACATTCATCATGATGTATCATAAGTTTATGTCATGTATGTATGCGACATGTCTTTTAGTCTGTGTGAGGGCTATTCAGACCCATTGGGCACAAGTTAGTAGGAGTGGGAATTTTTGGAGGCCGGGCTCCAAGAGCCCCTTTTAAAAAAATCAAAAATCAAATTTAAAAGTTTCAAAAAAGTTGATTTTTTTCCCATGGAAACTTATGTGTTTTCCGCACGAACGTGTAAAAAATGGTTTGAAAATATTGTGATTTGTATGCTGTACAAAAAACGCAAAATTCTGCTCCAACAAAAAGAAAAGTCAGCCCATTTTGAAACTACATATTTGTCTTTTTTTTTGTACGCCACATGTGAAAGTATAATGTTAAACTTTTCTTGGACGTGTTAAACATGTATTTCTGCATGTACAAAAAAATTGCACTACGGAAATATGTTTTTTGTACGCCATATGTTTTTTTTAAACTTGTCATTTGCGCAAGTTAGTATTGTTATCTTCTCAAAAAGATGCAGATGTAATCCCAAAAAAAGATGCAAACGTGGCTGTAAATAAAAACAATGTGTGTGTGCGATTTCCAAAAGAAGCGCCTCGTGTGAAAATTACTATTAAATGATATGTCTCTCAAAAATAAAATAAAATATTTTTTGACGGGCTCAAAAATAAAATATTTTGCATAAGACCAACAAAAACATTTGAGACGCGCAACTTTTAGCCATATCCTATCTGGTGATAGCTCTTTGTTCGTAGCTAAAGCTCAGGTGGGGGCTGCTACTTCTAATTGCCGCTTTTGGGAACATTCTTGAATGTTCTTTTGCAGGGTTTCTCTTTTTTTTGGACAGTCTTTCTGCATTTTCCAGCCATGGTTATTTGTTGGTTTTTTATTTGGTTTTCACTTTATTTTTCGTTCTCTTTTTTAGTACTATTTTGATTTATCTTTAAATTTCTTTGTTGTTTTCATTATTCTTTTTACTCGTTCATTTTTTTCCTTTCCCTTCTTTTACATTTTGAAATGATGAATTTTTTTTAAATCGGTAATATTTTTTCAAGTTCATGAACTTTACTCAGATTCGCAAACTTTTTAAAAAGTTGAGACCTTTTTTCAAGTTCATGAACTTTTCAAATCCATGAACTATTTTTAATTTTGTGATATTTTTTTCAAATGTGCAAATATTTTTCAATTAACAATTTTCTTTGAATTTGTGAACTTGTTTCAAATCCACAAACACTTTTCAATCCGTGAATATTTTTTTGAATTTTTGAATGTTTCTCAAATTTGTGAACTATTTTAAAATCCGTGAACATTTTTTTTATTTATTGAACATCTTTTGAACTCATGATCTTTTTCCAAATCAAAGGAAAAAAAATTAAATTCACAAGCACAATCTTGGGAAACAGGCACTGACTTGATTTGCAGCAACGGCAGCAGTCGAAAGCAGCCGTCATCTTGCACGGTCGCACCACCAAACCTACACAGCACAGCACAGCAGAGAACAGCACCACCAAAGCTAATGCCCAAAATATTAAACGACGGGATTTCAAATGACTGCAGATTTCAAATGATGGCTCCTGCTCCATCAGATCAGATGCAGACTCCTCTCAGATTTGGTTACAGTACTAGTTTTAGAAACATAAACATGGCCAGCCAAAAAAAATTAATCACGGGACGGGATGGCTAACCAAACCATACGTACGTAGAAATCAACCTCAATTCGCTAAGATCCTGTTTATTCTTCTTCAGATTCAGATCAAAACCCACAAGCACAATCTTGGGAAACAGACACTGACTTGAACAGTTGCGGCAGCAGTCGAAAGCAGCAGTCATCTTGCACCACCAAACCTACACAGTGACAGTACAGCACCACCAAAGCTAATGGCCAAAATTCAAAAGTAGAACTAAATTCTAGTACATCAGATCATACTATGCTAATGCCGATTCCCATTTATCTGTCAGTTAATATGTTACAGGGGAGTAAATGTTGATAATATTTCCCAAGGTTGATAAAACAGACATGTTCTTATTGAGATGCCGAACGAAACCCAAAGAAATAAAACAGACATGCTCCGTCTACAACAAACAACAACTGCAACATTAGTTTCACAAGACTAACCTCAACATACCATTCCTATGCCATCACTCCATGTCTAGAGAGAGAAATACAACCGCAACGGGCTACTGTCAGTTATACTCTTACCTACTGGTCAATGTACATGTCAATCCACAGAGGATACAGGTATACATGATGATGATGATACAAGTCAGTCAGGTTCTCTCTGATAACAACATACTACTATTCCACAATGTATACAACATGTTAATCCTCTCAGCCCCAAAGATTGCAACTCTGCCTCTATATATCCTCCTCATCTCTCACTTGTACAAAACCAAATTTACTGTTGGGGCCTCCCCTGCAGTTCTCTGTTTCAAAAATAAATACCAGTGCATCATTAACTTCTGGGATACAAGTCCATGTCAAAACTTGGATTGCTGGCACGGCTCTGAAAACAGTGAGCAAAATGGTCTAAAACTCAGACTAAAACAGACATGTTCTTATTGAGATGCCGAACGAAACCCAAATAAATAAAACAGACATGCTCAGTCTACAACAAACAACAACTGCAACATTAGTTTCACAACACTATCTCTCAACATGCAACAAAGAGTCACTCCAAAGTCACTAGTAGCGGAGAACAAATGAAGAGATTATTGTAGGATACGAAACCACCTCAAAGTTATTCTTTCTGATTGATCTATTGAAGAGTCCGTAGTAAAATGACACGAAGCTATTCTTTCCGTTCAATCTATCCTAGAGTTCGTATTAGAATAACACCTTAAGACACAAATCAACCAAAACCCTAATGTCACCTAGATACTCCAATGTCACCTCAAGTATCTGTGGGTATGATTATACGATATGCATCACACAATCTCAGATTCATCTATTCAACCAACACAAAGAACTTCAAAGAGTGCCCCAAAGTTTCTACCGGAGAGTCAAGACGAAAACGTGTGCCAACCCCTACGCATAAGTTCACGAGGTCACGAAACTTGCAAGTTGATCACCAAAACATACATCAAGTGGATCACGTGATATCCCATTGTCACCACAGATAAGCACATGCAAGACATACATCAAGTGTTCTCAAATCCTTAAAGACTCAATCCGATAAGATAACTTCAAAGGGAAGACTCAATTCATCACAAGGAGATAGAGGGGGAGAAACATCATGTGACGCCCCCGATTTAATCGTACACTAATCATACACGCAAACGTGTACGATCAAGATCAGGGACTCACGGGAAGATATCACAACACAACTCTACAAATAAAATAAGTCATACAAGCATCATATTACAAGCCAGGGGCCTCGAGGGCTCGAATACAAGAGCTCGATCATAGACAAGTCAGCGGAAGCAACAATATATGAGTACAGACATAAGTTAAACAAGTCTGCCTTAAGAAGGCTAGCACAAACTGGGATACAGATCAAAAGAGATGCAGGCCTCCTGCCTGGGATCCTCCTAACTACTCCTGGTCGTCGTCAGCGGGCATCACGTAGTAGTAGGCACCTCCGGTGTAGTAGGAGTCGTCGTCGAAGGTGGCGTCTGGCTCCTGGGCTCCAACATCTGGTTGCGACAACCAGGTAGAAGGGATAGGGGGAAAAGAGGGAGAAAGCAACCGTGAGTACTCATCCAAAGTACTCGCAAGCAAGGAGCTATACTACATATGTATGCATTGGTATCAACTGGAATAAGGCTATCATATGTGGGCTGAACTGCAGAATGCCGGAATAAGAGGGGGATAGCTAGTCCTTTCGAAGACTACGCTTCTGGCAGTCGCCGTCTTGCAGCATGTAGAAGAGAGTAGACTGAAGTCCTCCAAGTAGCATCGCATAGCATAATCCTAACCGATGATCCTCCCCTCGTCGCCCTGAGAGAGAGCGACCACCGGTTGTATCTGGCACTTGAAAGGGTGTGTTTTATTAAGTATCCGGTTCTAGTTGTCATAAGGTCAAGGTACAACTCCAAGTCGTCCTGTTACCGAAGATCATGGCTATTCGAATAGATTAACTTCCCTGCAGGGGTGCACCACATTCCCCAACACGCTCGATCCCATTTGGCCGGACACACTTTCCTGGGTCATGCCCGGCCTCGGAAGATCAACACGTCGCAGCCCCACCTAGGCACAACAGAGAGGTCAGCACGCCGGTCTAAACCTATGCGCACAGGGGTCTGGGCCCATCGCCCTTAGCACACCTGCACGTTGCGTACGCGGCCGAAAGCAGACCTAGCCTAGTGGCGTTCCAGTCCAATCCGGCGCGCGCCACTCAGTCGCTGACGTCACGAAGGCTTCGGCTGATACCACGACGCCGGGATACCCATGACTACTCCCGCGTAGATGGTTAGTGCGTATAGACCAAATGGCCAGACTCAGATTAAATATCCAGATCTCGTTAAGCGTGTTAAGTATCCGCGAACGTCGACCAGGGCCAGGCCCACCTCTCTCCTAGGTGGTCGGAACCTGCCCTGTCGCTCCGCCTCAAAGATCCACTCGCGGGTGCTCCTCAAGCCGACCCGTCTTTAGTCACCACATGTATCACGTATAAAGTATATAGTATATACCCGTGATCAACTCCCGAGTGATCACGGCCCGATAGTATAGCATGGCAGACGGACAAGGATGTAGGGCCACTGATGATAAACTAGCATCCTATACTAAGCATTAGGATTGCAGGTAAAGGTAACAACAGTAGTAGCAAGGACAGGCTATGCATCAGTATAGGATTAACGGGAAGCAGTAACATGCTACACTACTCTAATGCAAGCAGTATAGAGAAGAGTAGGCGATATCTGGTGATCAAAGGGGGGGCTTGCCTGGTTGCTCTGGCAAGAGAGAGGGGTCGTCAACTCCGTAGTCGTACTGGGTAGCAGCGGCGTCGGTCTCGGTGTCTAGCGAGAGAAGAGGGGGAAGAAACAATAAATATTTAAGCAAACAGATGCATAGCGATGTATGACATGACAAGTATCGGTGCTAGGGGTGCCCTAACGCGGTAAGAGGTGATACCGGGGAAGGGGGAAACATCCGGGAAAGTATCCCCAGTGTTTCGCGTTTTCGGGCAGAGGAGCCGGAGGGGGAAAGTTGCGAGTTCGATAGGTTAGGGATGTGTGGCGGACGAACGGCCTGCGCATCCGGATTCGTCTCGTCGTTCTGAGCAACTTTCATGTAAAAAGTTTTTCCATCCGAGCTACGGTTTATTTTATATTAATTTTAAAAGATGTAAATCAATTTTAGGATTTATTTAATTATTTAAATCGACATTACCCTGAACAGTGTTTGCTGACGTTAGCATGACGTCAGCACGACGTCAGCAGTCAACCAGTCAGTTGATTGGGTCAAACTGACACGTGGGTCCTACTGTCATTGACTAAGACTAATTAAACAAGTTAATTAGTTTAATTAGTTGTTCAGTTTAATTAATCAAAATTAATTAAGTTAATTAATTCTTCAATTAATTAATTAATTATTTATTTTTATTTTTATTATATTATTTTTCCTTTTTTTTATGAAACGTTCTCAGGGGGTGGGGCCCCCATGTCATTGGCCCTAGGGGCCAAACGGGCGCGCGGGTAACGGGAAACGGGCACGGGCGTGGGCACCCGTCGAGGCTGACCCGGGTGCGGCGGACGGAGCCCAGGGGCGCCGAACCCGGGCGCCGATTGAACGGGGCCGCAGTTCGCGGCGGCGGTGAGCGCAGGGGACGGCGGCGCGCGGGCGCGTGGGGCCGGTGGCCAGGGGCGGGGCACGTCTGGGGCGCACGGGGCGCGGCTAGGCGTGGCGCAGGCGCGCGCGGAGGTGCGGTGCAGCGGCCGTGAGGCGCGGGCGTTGCGCGAGCAGCGCGCAGCCGCGGGGTGGAGGTCATGGCTTCAGGGCGGCAGCAGGCGGGGCTGCGTCGTGGTCTAGGCGCAGCGGCGCACACGCGAGCGTGTGTGCAGGGGCGGCGTGCGGTGAGGCACGGCGGGCACGACCAGGGTGCACGCGAGAGAGGGGGGCGATGGGGATCTGGCGGGCGAGCGCGCGCGAGGGCACGGGGAGGAAGAGGAGGACCGGGGGTCCTCACCAGCGTTGGTGAGCAGGGGGGCGGCGAGGCTCGGTGGAGCCTTTGGGGAGGAGGATGAGGACGCATCATCGGCGAGGAGGAGACGAGGAGGACGAAGCGACGGGCGGTGACGGGATCCGGCGAGGAGGAGGCTGTGGCACGGGCGCGCGGGAAGGGTCGTCGCCGGCAGGCGGCTTCAGGCGATGGAGTTGAGCGGCGGGGGGGGGGGGGAACGACGCGGTTGGATCGAGCCCTCGATCTCGATCCAGATCGGGGGAGAAGGGAGAGAGCGTGTGGGGGGGAGGGGAGTGGGTGTCGGCGCTAGGTCACGGGGAGGGGAGGAGGCCTAGTAGGCCAGGGGGTGCGGGAGTGGGTCGGCTGGGCCGGCCGGGCCTAGCCCCGTGGCCAGCTGGGCCGAGGCCCAGCGAGGGGTGGGGCTTTTATTTTTCTTTTGTTGTTGTTTTTTTATTCTTTTCTGTTTTATTTTAGTTGCTCTATATTTTTGGTTTAGTAAAATATGAAAATAGCTCCAAAAATAGTGTGTCAAATTAATCCACTGTTCTAAAAAGTTTTACCTCAGAATAAAAATAGTTTAGTATTTGGTAAAATATATTAGGAGTATAACTAATTGTTTTGATGTTGTTTTAATCACTTAAGGGTATTTAAATATTTTATAAAGATGTCGTTACTCCACCAATAATATCCATGATTTATTTGTCACATTAAGAACATTTTAGTTTTGACTTTTGAAAACTTTAATCGTTTGACTTGATTTTAAATTTGAATTCAAACTGTTTTTGAACCATCGCGAGATTAATAACAGTAACCGAGGTGACGTGGTATCATTAGCGTGAAATTACTGTAGCCTAATTATCCGGGCGTCACACATCATAAGATCCAACTATAATAGCAAAGCTCGCGATGCATCAAGATCGTGCCAAATCAAGAACAAGAGAGAGAGAGAGAGAGAGATCAAACACATAGCTACTGGTACATACCCTCAGCCCTGAGGGTGAACTACTCCCTCCTCGTCATGGAAAGCGCCGGGATGATGAAGATGGCCACCGGAGAGGGATTCCCCCCTCCGGCAGGGTGCCAGAACGGGTCTAGATTGTTTTTCGATGGCTACAAATTCTTGCGGTGGTGGAACTCCCAATCTAGGTTTCTTTCTGGAAGTTTGGGGTTATATAAGAGGTGTTGGAGTCGGGAACAAGTCAGGGGGGTCCCCGAGGCGGCCACGAGGTAGGGGGGCGCGCCCAGGGGGTAGGGCCCGCCTCCCACCCTCGTGGTGTCCTCGGGACTCCTTTGGTCCATTTCCGGTACTCTGTGGGCTTCTTCTGGTCCAAAAACAATTTCCGTGAAATTTCAGGTCAATTAGACTCCGTTTGGTTTTCCTTTTCTGCGATACTCAAAAACAAGGAAAAACAGAAACTGACACTGGGCTCTAGGTTAATAGGTTAGTCCCAAAAATCATATAAAATAGCATATAAATGCATATAAAACATCCAAGGTTGATAATATAATAGCATGGAACAATCAAAAATTATAGATACGTTGGAGATGTATCACTCCCCTCGCAATCCGATTCCTCTCTCTTCGTCTTCAAGTCTCATGACCACCTCGCCTACCTTCTTTTATACGTGGACGATATAGTTCTCACCGCCTCCTCCACGTCCTTTCTCGATCGCGTCATTTCCTCCCTACGTGCTGAATTTTGCATGACCGATCTCGAGCAACTCCATCATTTTCTTGGCGTCAATGTCTCCCGCTCGTCTTCAGGACTTTTTCTGTCGCAACGACAATACGCTCTTGACATCCTTTCCAAGGCCGGCATGCTCGAGTGTCATCCAACGCATACTCCCGCTGAGATTGGATCCAAACTTTCCTCGTCCGGTGAACCATACCCTGATTCCACCCTCTATCGCAGCATCGCTGGAGCCTTACAATACATGACCCTCACCCGTCCTGAGATTGCATACTCCGTGCAACAAGCCTGCCTTTTCATGCATGATCCCCGCGTTTCCCACTTTAACCATGTCAAACGCATCCTCCGTTACCTCAAAGGCACTCTCGACCACGGGCTTCTCATTAACACCTCTTCTCCTAATTCTCTTACAGCCTACTCTGATGCAGACTGGGCAGGTTGCCCAGATACTCGACGATCTACTTCCGGATATTGTGTCTTTTTGGGTTATAATTTGATTTCTTGGTCGTCAAAACGACATCTAACCGTCTCCAGGTCCTCCACGGAAGCCGAGTATACCGCTCGATCGCTCATGCTGTTGCTGAGACAGTTTGGCTTCGACAACTCCTTGGTGAACTTCATCAACCCATCCAGAAGGCCACCGTCGTGTATTGCGACAACATTTCTACTGTATACATGTCGTGTAATCCGGTTCAGCATCGTAAAACTAAGCATATTGAGATTGACATACATTTTGTAAGAGGGAAAGTAGCGTTAGGTGAGGTGAGGGTTCTTCATGTTCCCACCAGCGCGCAGTTTGCTGATATCTTCACCAAGGGGCTCCCAACCACAACCTTCACCGGCATCCGTTCCAGTCTCAACGTCGTCGAGCTCACCGCTGACACCGCGGGGGGGTGTTAGGCGATGGACCAGGTCAGCACAGGGGTCAGCGCAGGAGCGTCCCACGCTCCTGCCCACGATCGCCAGGATCCCATGATCGCTCACGACGCCTGCTATATGTATCCCCCATGTACTCTCTGTATGGCAATGAAAATCAATCCACACCAGTTTTACAATTACATCAAGCAAAACACATGCTGCTGAATCAATCACACACAAATTAACAACTTTGTTTCACTGCCTTCCGCAAGCAAGCATCACTCTCATCACACTCACACCAAATGGGGTTGTGTGGCAGTGGTAGACACAACAAACCCACAGCCACATCAAACCCTCCTTATTACAAGCACACTCATAGCAGAAACCAAACCAAACCACACATAGATGATACACAATAGTATCATACCTCACCAGAAAGCAATTAAGCAGGTGCGCACACACATGCAGCATCAAACTAGCACCAATTTATTCTTGGGAAAACACACCAACACAATCTTGGCAAGCAAACACCTGAACCATTGCGGCAACGGCAGCAGTCGACAGCAGCAAGACGTCTCCATCGTGTTGCAACAACCAAACCTACACAACACAGGTAATGATGATACAGTTGATTAAATGGAAGCAGAATGGATGAAGTAAGAAGATCAAGCAATTTGACAAACAGAGGGGAGAGGGATTAACTTAGTTGTTGCTCTACATATGTGTCTATGCAATTTATTTGCTGCAACTATCCAGATAGTATGTAACTGAGTATTTAATCACACAAGGTCTCTACTATGTGTCTACGTACCATGCATATACTATGACAGAAGCATGAAACAAGATTGAAAACAAGAGAGAACGCATGAGTGTGTGTACCTGAATAGTGTCTGGTTGGTTCACCGGAGAACCGAGACTCTCTCCAGGGGCATCTTGTAATACGCCGAGTGGCCAGGCTCAAAGAGGGAAGGGTCGTGGCCAGCCTCCGTCCCATCCCACTCCAGCTTCTCCCACCAATCCTTCTCGCAGTCCACGATGGGGCGGTTGTCTCGACCGACAGCCGGGAGGCGCCTAAGACCCCAGCATCCCCTGACCCTGATGGTCTCAAGCTTGGGAGCAAACATCTTGGCTTCACATATGTGTTGCAGCTTGAAGAGCTGATGCAAGTAGATATGCTTCAGGTTTGGGAATTCCAGTACACCTTTAGGGTAGTCTGTAGCTATTCTTGTCAGGATCTCTGGTTCCACGGGGAACAGCTGCCTTAGATCACCACACAAGACGATGTGGAGGGTCTCCAAGCTTCTCAATGTGTAGAACCGTGACAGTGGGAGGACAAATATGAGCCTCGGGCAGGAGAACAGGTGTACGCTCTGCAGTTTTGAAAAGGAAAAGTTGTCTTCAAAATCCGACATCATTACTTTGCTCCAAATGCAATGGGCCATCAGGAGATCAGCCGCCCAAAAGTTCACTAGTTCTCCAAAGTGGTAGTAATCCCGGATAGTATTGAAGACTGTATGCATCTTGGGGCATCTCACCACGTGACAAGATTTCAGATGTTGCCATCTAAGCACCTTCCCTTCTATGGTCATCATATGTTCAGGGATGACAGTGGTGATGGAAGAATTGTCATGCACATGCAATGACATGGCTTCGTCCATTGCAAAGATGATAGCCTTGATTGCTTGTTCTCTCACCATGTTAGTGTTGCTAATTCCCTTAACAATCTCAACATGGCGGCCTGACGGTTGAAACTGCATTCTATTTTTGTAGTCGTGATCCATAATTATACCGCAAACAGAGACATCAATTTAGGTGCTGCAAGTATAAATATTGTTTTCAGTAACTAGTTTTCTTTGTTACACATGTCTAATTATTTTCAGTACCCAATGCACATTTTTAGCAGATATAAATATTGTTTGGGACACTTTCGACATTTTTCAAATACATTACATACAATTTTTTAAATACATGTTTCCAATACTTTTTTGAATACACGGTAATATTTTTCCAGATACACATTATAATTTTTTTAACGACAATAAACATTTCATAAACTACACAAACATTTTTTTTGCATTGTTACACATTTTAAAAATTGTATACACTTTTTTAAAACACCTGTCACATATAGTCTTTTAAGGGTATGACACTTTTTGTACATTGCATATACTTTTTCTTAAATGTCACAAGCACATTTTTTTGAATCACACGAATATTATTTTACATTGTACAATTTTTCTTAAATGCCACATACATTTATCTAAACTCGTGATATTTTTTAGATGTCACAAACATTTTCTTTACACATTGTTCAGGTCTCAAAATTTGTTCCCAGTTTTACAATTTACAAAAAGTGTTCGCACTTTCAAATTTTATTCAGGTTTCAAATATATTTATGCTTCAAAAAGTGTTTGCTTTTTCAAAATTGATTGCTTTTTCAAAAAATAGTTGTTTTCTTAAAGCATTCAGGATTTTCAAAAAGTGCTCCCATTTTATGAAATGTTCGGACATTTCCAAAATTGTTTATGTTTTGAATATTTGTTTGCCCCTAAAAAATGTTTTCAAAGTTCAACGCTTCGGTGTGTGCTTAAATACATCGGACCTCTTAATATATTACTCGTAGTTGTCTATATTTTTGGCTAGCGGGATGAGCTCGACTCAGCCAGGTCCCAAGTTCGATTCAGCCTGAGTCATTTTTGTTACTTCGGGCTTTAATGAAGAGAAGACTATTTACGCCTTGATTTAACATGCCATATCAACAATCCCTGTTTGGGAACTCACTCATGGTTGAAAATAGACCGGGATCAGAGAGTTCGGTGTGCTGATTTCCGGGATTTGAAGTTTGGGGTTCGATTTAGCTTTCGACTACAAGTTTAAGGTTTATTTCAAAAAAAATCACACCAGCAAGTAGCAAAGTCATACAAGACCCAAGCTATGCCTTGATGGAGTAAAAAGAAAAAGAAAAACTCCAAAGTGATAAAAAAATGAACAAGTTACAACAACGACTGTATTCGCACCAATCATTCTTGGCATCACAAGTACAACGAAAAAGTTCTCCAATAGCAACGCCTTCAAGAAGGGGACGACACTCAAGCGCCGCCGTCGCCAGATCCAATCGTTGAAGGTCAGGTAATGGGATTTTCACCCTGGAAAGCAAGTCCGAGCAAATCCGAGCAATGTCTTCAACAATGTAATGACACAAAAACATCGTCATTGCCCTGTATAACCAATCAGGATCTGACCTTAGGTTTTCACCCCGGAGCTCGAGACCGGTACTTGAGAAGCACCAGCAAATCGAAGTCATCATGTAATGTCGCCACCACCTTCCGCGATCCCAGCGGCTATATGCATAGCATGGTCATCGCCGTTGCCAGGTATGCATTCTATCTATGGTTCTATGTTAGTCCACTGCCACTAGTTGCATAGCTTCAGCCTCATTTCTCAAAGCTTCGAACAGCGCCGACGAACCGGTGCTCGGATGGGCAGTCTGAAACAAAAGGACAATAACTCCAGTGTGATCCCTTACCTCAAGAACCTTTTCCATTATATCCATGTCCAGAATATCTGGCTTAAATCCCACTCCGTTTCCAGTGATAAGGTGAGGCCCTGAAGTTAGGTTCAGTTAGCAGCATGAGAAGGAACAAAAACTAGGGAAGACATCTAGTATGAAAAATAAGAAGATGACATTGATAGCCACCATAGTAGCTAAGCACTTCTCCCATTACAAGAAAGATCAATCTAGTAGGCCAAACTAAACCGATAATTCGAAGAGACTTGCAAAGATATCAAATCATACATATAAGAATACAGAGAAGAATCAAATATTGTTCATAGATAATCTTGATCATAAACCCACAATTCATCGGATCTCGGCAAACACACCGCAAAAAGTATGTCAATCAGATCATTCAACCAATGATGTGATCCCATTAATCAAATGACAACTCTTTGTCCATGGTTAGGAAACATAACCATCTTTGATTAACGAGCTAGTCAAGTAGAGGCATACTAGTGACATTCTGTTTGTCTATGTATTCACACATGTATTATGTTTCCGGTTAATACAATTCTAGCATGAATAATAAACTTTTATCATGATATAAGGAAATAAATAATAACTTTATTATTGCCTCTAGGGCATATTTCCTTCAGTCTCCCACTTGCACTAGAGTCAATAATCTAGATCACATCACCATGTGATTAACATCGATAGTTCACATCATCATGTGATTAACACCCATAGTTCACATCGCCATGTGACCAACACCCAAAGGGTTTACTAGATTCAGTAATCTAGTTCACATCGCTATGTGATTAACACCCAAAGAGTACTAAGGTGTGATCATGTTTTGCTTGTGAGAGTATTTTAGTCAACGGGTCTGCCATATTCGGATCCATATGTATTTTGCAAATATCTATGTCAACAATGCTCTGCACGGAGCTACTCTAGCTAATTGCTCCCACTTTCAATATGTATCCAGATTGAGACTTAAAGTTATCTAGATCAGTGTCAAAACTTGCATCGATGTAACTCTTTACGACGAACCTTTTGTCACCTCCATAATCGAGAAACATATCCTTATTCCACTAAGGATAATTTTGACCGCTGTCCAGTGATCTACTCCTAGATCATTATTGTACTCCCTTGCCAAAATCAGTGTAGGGTATACAATAGATCTGGTACACAGCATGGCATACTTTATAAAACCTATGGCTGAGGCATAGGGAATGACTTTCATTCTCTTTCTATCTTCTGCCGTGGTCGGGCTTTGAGTCTTACTCAATTTCATACCTTGTAACACAGGTAAGAACCCTTTCTATGACTGTTCCATTTTGAACTACTTCAAAATCTTGTCAAGGTATGTACTCATTGAAAAAAAACTTATCAAGCTACTTGATCTATCTCTATAGATCTTAATGCTCAATATGTAAGCAGCTTTACCGAGGTCTTTCTTTGAAAAACTCCTTTCAAACACTCCTTTATGCTTTGCGGAATAATTCTACATTATTTCCGATCAACAATATGTCATTCATATATACTTATCAGAAATGTTGTAGTGCTCCCACTCACTTTCTTGTAAATACAGACTTCACCGCAAGTCTGTATAAATCTATATGCTTTGATCATACTATCAAAGCGTTTATTCCAACTCCGAGATGCTTGCACCAGTCCATAGATGGATCGCTGGAGCTTGCTTATTTTGTTAGCACCTTTAGGATTGACAAAACCTTCTGGTTGCATCATATACAACTCTTTCTTTAAGAAATCCATTTGCCAGATTTCATAAAATGCGGCAATTGCTAACATGATTTGGACAGACTTTTAAGCATTGATACGAGTGAGAAAATCTCGTCGTAGTCAACACCTTGAACTTTGTCGAAAACCTTTTGCGACAATTCTAGCTTTGTAGATAGTAACACTACTATCAGCGTCCGTCTTCCTCTTGAAGATCCATTTATTTTCTATGGCTTGCCGATCATCGGGCAAGTTAACCAAAGTCCATACTTTGTGCTCATACATGGATCCCATCTCAGATTTCATGGCCTCAAGCCATTTTGCGGAATCTGGGCTCACCATCGCTTCTTCATAGTTTGCAAGTTCGTCATGGTCTAGTAACATGACTTCCAGAACAGGATTACCGTACCACTCTGTTGCGGATCTCACTCTGGTTTACCTACGAGATTCGGTAGTAACTTGATCTGAAGTTACATGATCATCATCATTAGCTTCGTCACTAATTGGTGTAGTAGTCACAAGAACAGATTTCTGTGATGAACTACTTTCCAATAAGGGAGATGGTACAATTACCTTATCAAGTTTTCTACTTTCCTCCCACCCACTTCTTTCGAGAGAAACTCCTTCTCTAGAAAGGATCCATTCTTAGCAACGAATGTCTTGCCTTCGGATCTGTGATAGAAGGTGTACCCAATAGTCTCCTTTGGATATCTATGAAGACATATTTCTCCGATTTGGGTTTGAGCTTATCAGGATGAAACTTTTTCATATAAGCATCACAATCCCAAACTTTAAGAAACGACAACTTTGGTTTCTTGCCAAACCACAGTTCAGATTGTGTCATCTCAACGGACTTAGATGGTGCCCTTTTAAACCTGAATGCAGCTTTTTTTAATGCATAACCCCAAAACGATAGTGGTAAATCGGTAAGAGACATCATAGGTCGCACCATATCTAATAAAGTACGGTTATGACGTTCGGACACACCATTATGCTGTGGTGTTCCAGGTGGCGTGAGTAGTGAAACTATTTCACATTGTTTTAACTGAAGACCAAACTCATAACTCAAATACTCTTTCTCCACGATCAGATCGTAGAAACTTTATTTTCTTGTTACGATGATTTTCCACTTCACTCTGAAATTCTTTGAACTTTTCAAATGTTTCAGACTTATGTTTCATCAAGTAGATATACTCATATCTGCTCAAATCATCTGTGAAGATCAGAAAATAATGATACCTGTCGCGAGTCTCAATATTCATTGGACCACATACATCAGTATGTATGATTTCCAATCCATTGTTTCGAAGAACGGAGTCTTAGTCATCTTGCCCATGAGGCATGGTTCGCAAGCATCAACTGATTCATAATCAAGTGATTCCAAAAGCCCATCAGCATGGAGTTTCTTCATGCGCTTTACACCAATATGACCTAAACAGCAGTGCCACAAATAAGTTGCACTATCATTATTAACTTTGCATCTTTTGGTTTCAATATTATGATTATGTGTATCACTACGATCGAGATCCAACGAACTATTTTCAATGGGTGTGTAACCATATAAGGTTTTATTCATGTAAATAGAACAACAATTTATTCTCTTACTTAAATGAATAACCGTATTACAATAAACATGATCAAATCATATTCATGCTCAATGCAAACACCAAATAACACTTATTCAGGTTCAACACTAATCCCGAAATTATAGGGAGTGTGCGATGATGATCATATCAATCTTGGAATCACTTCCAACACACATCGTCACTTCACCCTTAACTAGTCTCTGTTTATTCTGCAACTCCTGTTTCGAGTTACTAATCTTAGCAACTGAACTAGTATCAAATACTGAGGGGTTGCTATAAACACTAGTAAAGTACACATCAATAACATGTATATCAAATATACTTATGTTCACTTTGCCATCCTTCTTATCTGTCAATCACTTGGGGTAGTTCTGCTTCTAGTGACCAGTCCCTTTGCGGTAGAAGCACTTAGTCTCAGGCTTAGGATCAGACTTGGGCTTCTTCACTTGAGCAGCAACTTGCTTGCTGTTCTTCTTGAAGTTCCCCTTCTTCCCTTTGCCCTTTTCTTGAAACTAGTGGTCTTGTCTACCATCAACACTTGATGTTTTTCTTGATTTCTACCTTCGTTGATTTCCTCATTACGAAGATCTTGGGAGTTGTTTCCGTTATCCCTTGCATATTATAGTTCATCACGAAGTTCTACTAACTTGGTGATGGTGATTAGAGAATTCTGTCAATCACTATCTTATCTGGAAGATTAACTCCCACTTGATTCAAGCGATTGTAGTACCCAGACAATCTGAGCACATGCTCACTAGTGGAGCGATTCTCCTCCATCTTTTAGTTATAGAACTTGTTGGAGACTTCATATCTCTCAACTCGGGTATTTGCTTGAAATATTAACTTCAACTCCTGGAACATCTCATATGGTCCATGACGTTCAAAACGTCTTTGAAGTCCCGATTCTAAGCCATTAAGTATGGTGCACTAAACTATCAAGTAGTCATCATATTGAGCTAGCCAAACGTTCATAACGTCTGCATCTGCTCCTGCAATAGGTCTGTCACCTAGCGGTGCATCAAGGACATAATTTTTCTGTGCAGCAATGAGGATAAACCTCAGATTACGGATCCAATCCGCATCATTGCTACTAACATCTTTCAACACAATTTTCTCTAGGAACATATCAAAATAAACACAGGGAAGCAACAACGCGAGCTATTGATCTATAACATAATTTGCAAAATACTACCAGGACTAAGTTCATGATAAATTTAAGTTCAATTTAATTATATTACTTAAGAACTCCCACTTAGATAGATATCCCTCTAATCCTCTAAGTGATTACGTGATCCAAATCAACTAAACCATGTCCGATCATCACGTGAGATGGAGTAGTTTCATTGGTGAACATCGCTATGTTGATCATATCTACTATATGATTCACGCTCGATCTTTCGGTCTCCGTGTTTCGAGGCCATATCTGTTATATGCTAGGCTCGTCAAGTTTAACCTGAGTATTCTGCGTATGCAACTGTTTTGCACCCGTTGTATTTGAACGTAGAGCCTATCACACCCGATCATCACGTGGTGTCTCAGCACGAAGAACTTTCGCAACGGTGCATACTCAGGGAGAACACTTCTTGATAATTAGTGAGAGATCATCTTATAATGCTACCGTCAATCAAAGCAAGATAAGATGCATAAAAGATAAACATCATATGCAATCAATATAAGTGATATGATATGGCCATCATCATCTTGTGCTTGTGATCTCTATCTCCGAAGCACCGTCGTGATCACCATCGTCACCGGCGCGACACCTTGATCTCCATCGTAGCATCGTTGTCGTCTCGCCAATCTTATGCTTCCACGACTATCGCTACCGCTTAGTGATAAAGTAAAGCATTACATCGCGATTGCATTGCATACAATAAAGCGACAACCATATGGCTCCTGCCAGTTGCCGATAACTCGGTTACAAAACATGATCATCTCATACAATAAAATTTAGCATCATGTCTTGACCATATCACATCACAACATGCCCTGCAAAAACAAGTTAGACGTCTTCTACTTTGTTGTTGCAAGTTTTACGTGGCTGCTACGGGCTTAAGCAAGAATCAATCTTACCTACGCATCAAAACCACAACGATAGTTTGTCAAGTTGGTTCTGTTTTAACCTTCGCAAGGACCGGGCGTAGGCACACTTGGTTCAACTAAAGTTGGAGAAACTGTCACCCGCTAGCCACCTTTGTGCAAAGCACGTCGGGAGAACCGGTCTCGCGTAAGCGTACGCGTAATGTCGGTCCGGGCCGCTTCGTCCAACAATACCGTCGAACCAAAGCATGACATGCTGGTAAGCAGTATGACTTATATCGCCCACAACTTACTTGTGTTCTACTCGTGCATATAACATCAACACATAAAACCTAGGCTCTGATACCACTGTTGGGTTCCGTAGTAATTTCAAAAAAATTCCTACGCACACGCAAGATCATGATGATGCATAGCAACGAGAGGGGGAGAGTGTGATCTACGTACCCTTGTAGATCGACAACGGAAGCGTTAACTTGGTTGATGTAGTCGTACGTCTTCATCGGCCCGACCGATCAAGCACTGAAACTACGGCACCTCCGAGTTCTAGCACACGTTCAGCTCGATGACGATCCCCGGACTCCGATCCAGCAAAGTGTCGGGGAAGAGTTCCGTCAGCACGACGGCGTGGTGATGATCTTGATGTTCTACTGTCGCAGGGCTTCGCCTAAGCACCGCTACAATATTATCGAGGACTATGGTGGAAGGGGGCACCGCACACGGCTAAGAATATGATCACGTGGATCAATGTGTTCCTAGGGTGCCCCCTGCCTCCGTATATAAAGGCTCGAAGGGGGGGCTGGCCGGCCAAGAGGTGGGCGCAGGAGAGTCCTACTCCTTCTGGGAGTAGGATTCCCCCCCCTTTCCTAGTTGGAATAGGATTCGTTGAGGGGGGGAAAGAGAGAGAGGGGGCCGGCCCCCTCTCCTTGTCCTATTCGGACTAGGGGGGGTGGGGCGTGCGGCCATCTTGGCTGCCTCTTTCTCTTCCACTAAGGCCCACTAAGGCCCATATAGTTCCCGGGGGGTTCCGGTAACCTCCCGGTACTCCGGTAAAATCCCGATTTCACCTGGAACATTTCCGATATCCAAACATGGGCTTCCAATATATCAATCTTTATGTCTCGACCATTTCGAGACTCCTCGTCATGTCCGTGATCACATCCGGGACTCCGAACAACCTTCGGTACATCAAAATGCATAAACTCATAATAACTGTCATCGTAACGTTAAGCGTGCGGACCCTACGGTTCGAGAACAATGTAGATATGACCGAGATACATCTCTGGCCAATAACCAATAGCGGAACCTGGATGCTCATATTGGCTCCTACATATTCTACGAAGATCTTTTATCGGTCAGACCGCATAACAACATACGTTGTTCCCTTTGTCATCGGTATGTTACTTGCCCGAGATTTGATCGTCGGTATCCCATACCTAGCTCAATCTCGTTACCGGCAAGTCTCTTTACTCGTTCCGTAATACATCATCTCACAACTAACTCATTAGTTGCAATGCTTGCAAGGCTTATGTGATGTGTATTACCGAGAGGGCCCAGAGATACCTCTCCGACAATCGGAGTGACAAATCCTAATCTCGAAATACGCCAACCCAACATGTACCTTTGGAGACACCTGTAGAGCACCTTTATAATCACCCATTTACGTTGTGACGTTTGGTAGCACACAAAGTGTTCCTCCGGCAAACGGGAGTTGCATAATCTCATAGTCATAGGAACATGTATAAGTCATGAAGAAAGCAATAGCAACATACTAAACGATCGGGTGCTAAGCTAATGGAATGGGTCATGTCAATCGGATCATTCAACTAATGATGTGATCCTGTTAATCAAATGACAACTCTTTGTCCATGGTTAGGAAACATAACCATCTTTGATTAACGAGCTAGTCAAGTAGAGGCATACTAGTGACACTCTGTTTGACTATGTATTCACACATGTATTATGTTTCCGGTTAATACAATTCTAGCATGAATAATAAACATTTATCATGATATAAGGAAATAAATAATAACTTTATTATTGCCTCTAGGGCATATTTCCTTCAGGGAGTACATATTAAGTCGTCTCACTCTCCCGGGACTCGAGAGTGGAGTGGAGACACACACAAAGAGATGATTAAGCATGCATGCATGCAGGTGCGGCATCAAGCAAGCTAGCACCGATTTGTTCTTCAGCAAGCAAACACACGTCCACCGTTGCAAGAAGGCGTCCACCGCCACTGTCATAGCAAGGTCTTTTGCCAGCATGCCTCAAACCTACACAACATATCACCAACTATATATCATCCATTTATTATTACACTCACACCTACACGAAGCAAGATGCAAAACAATGAAGAACGCACGTACCTGGATAGTAATAGAACGGTCACTTCACCGAAGCACAGAAACTCTGGGCAAGGGCTTCTTGTAATGCGACGGGTGGCATCGCTCGAAGAGGCATGGGTCGTGCCCAGCCTCCAGCCCGTCCCACTCCAGCTTCTCCCACCAGTCCTGCTCGCAGTCCACGACGAGGCGACGGCTATCTTGGCTGACGGCGGGGAGGCGCCTGAGATCCCAGCAGCCCCTCAGCCATGCCCTCTCGAGCTTGGGAGCATGCATCTTCACCTCACATATATGTTGCAACTTATGGAGCTCATACAGATGGATGTGCTTCAGGCTCAGGAACTTAAGTACACGTTCTCCGAGGCCCGAATGGACAGGGAACACCGTCTTTAGATCACCACAATTGACAATGTGGAGACTTTCTAAGTTCTGTAAATATGACCCTTGAATACCCCACAATAACGGAAGCACAAATGCGAGCCTTGGGCAAGAGTACAGGTGTATGCTTCGCAGTTTGGCAAAGCAACGAGTTTCCGTGCCACTCCAGATCCTTCCTTTGCTCCAAATGCAGTGTGACATCGGTAGATCAGCCGCCCAAAAACTCTCTATTTCTTTAAAGGGATGGCCATCATAATTAGTCGTGAAAACTGTGTGCATCTTGGGGCATCTCACCACATGACAATGTTTTAGATGTTCCCAGTCAAGATCCATCCCAACTCTAGACATCATGTGTTCAGGGATGACAGTGGCGATGGAAGAATTGTCATGAACATGCAGCGACTCGGATTGGTTCATTGCAAAGATGATAGCATTGATTGCTTCTACACTCTCCACGCTAGCGTTGCTAACTCCCGTACCAATCTCCACATGGCAGCCCGATGGCTGAAACTGCATTCCATTATTGTAGTCGTCATCAATAATTATGTTGCCAACAGAGACATCAATGTAGGTGCTGCAAGTATTGGGGTTTAATGACTTTGGTTGAGGAGGACCCATTATTTTCCCACTAGCACCAGGGCCCATCTTCTCCTTCATATAGCTTTGTCGCTTAACATTGGTGGTACAAGGGACACAAAGATTTAGATGGAACCTATCGCTCTTCCAACAGAATCGAGCATTTCTTTGTAGTACCAAGGACTGAAAAAACCTTATGTCCATTATAGTAACATATACTTCATGTAGTTTTGCTTGAACATGATAGACCGAGGAATCAATGTGCAACACTGTCAGTGTTGGCAGACCCTCTTCTGGCCATAAAATGGCATGGAGCTGCATACATCCCAACAGAACAATCTATTGAAGACGTGGGACCTGCACCACCTGAGTTGTGAGGTCAAGTGTCTTGACTCTTGTGCCTAAGAGGTATAGCTCCTCAAGGTTCGGAAGTGATCCACGCAGTGTGAAGTCAGACAATCTTGCACAGCCAGCCATGGAGATGCGACTTATTTTGGCTTCCTTGTAACCATCCTTTTTTGGTCTGGCATCTAAGCTGAATGATTCAAGGGATGGAGGGAGTCCTTCTATAACTTTCAAACCACACAACCATCTAGAACCAGAGTCTTGAGGCTAGTTGAACTTGACAAGCTGGGCAAACCTGTCTCCAAAGAGCAGCATGTAGGGTCAATAACTCGAAGCTTGTGAAGATTTTGTGGCTGTCCCAATGCAAAAATGATGTGCCAAAACATTCCATTCTTTATATGTACTTCCCTAATGTTTGCAGCCATCTGCTTTATTATCTCTGGTGATGAAGGCAGATGCCAGTCTGTATTGTGTATGTCTATCACCCATAGGCTCTTCAAAAAATCCATATCTTGCTCCTCATCTTCTTCTGCTCGCTGGTCCTTGCAGCCATCTAATCCAAGGAATCTCAACTTGTGGCAAAGACGAAAAGGAGGAGAGGAAAAACTGAAGGTACAGTGGCATAACTTGAGCACACGAAGTTTGTCCGATTGATGAAACATGTCATTAGGTAAGGGTCTTAACAATGGATGAGACTCACTTGCGAGGAAAAATGATGTTGATTCTGGATGCACAAGAGAGCTGTCCTTGGACAATATCCACCGTTTCAGAGGTGTCTTCAGTTCTGTGCCAAAAGTGGGCAGTGCATTAGATGAATAATCCTCTGTGTTTATGTGTTGATGCAGATCAGCTGCAACCTCCCAAGCTTCATCACCCTGACCTCCTTGTATAATCCCATCACAGACCCAATAGTTAGAAGCATGGGTGGCCCAGTCATAGTCCATGATATTGCCTCCTTGAGAATTTAATGACAACAGATACAAGCAACACTCAGTAGCTGCTTCACCAAGCTTATCTTTGTACCCAGCAATTTCTGCAGCCTCTATTTCAAGCAAAAAATTCCACCCCTGAACACTGTATGTATCAAAAAGAAAAAGATGGGAATCATCCACCTTCTCAGTAATTAGTGGGATGAGCCGAAGCCTGCCCCTGAAGGTCCACAATACTTGAGTCGTACCGAACCTTGCCGACAGACGAATGCCAAAATCATCCAAGTCTATTGTGTTATCGCTCCCATTATGGAAGAGCACCAAGCATTTGTGTTCTCTTGTGGCCCGATGAATCTCTGCCCCAACATATTGTAGCTCAGCTCTTGAGCTTTCATCTACCCCTATGAAATCATCTTCTTCATCTTGCCTATCAAAAATATCCATTACCCATCGAGGAAGCTTGAGTTCTTGTGCGATGGTCCTCTGGAGCGCTCTTCGGCTTTTCCACCTCGAGCAATCGACGTGGATGATCTTGTCGAATTTCTTCAGCAGAGATGGTGGAGGGTCTTGGGCTATGGCTCTAAGCAACGCCGAAGCAGCCAGCCCACCCGTTCCATCAAAATAGATGGCCTTGTGTGCAGTACTGCTTGTATCCTCTAGATAAGGGATTATATCTCTAACCGCTCTTTGGATGGTGTCCGCATAAATCCTCTGCATAATAAGTTGATGACAATGAGTTGAGGTCGCTCACTTTAGCAGTTTTCGTCTAGTAACGTATATATATGCAAAAGGTGCACCTAGCTACTTTTTTCTTGTTATGATTAGAATCGAGAAGAATTAATTAAACGGCAAACACGCTCCCAACAAGCCACAGCCATACAGTTTCAGTGTTTATGTATCCGTGAGGTGCTAGAGAAAGGAAGGCGGGCAGTGGAATGACCGACGAAATTAGTTAAGCTGATGGCTGTTGGAGAAGGAAGGGTACGTCCCCTTGTACAATTTTAGGCCTGAAGATTTAAAGGGCTAATTAATTTCAGCAAGAATTGCATCGTCTACTTGTCGGAGGAAGTATAACGTAAAAGTAATTCTAGTACTCTACATGCATTGTTAGAAAATATACCATACCACTCGAGGCATGATGACTAATATTGGAGTGAAGGCCTTGCAGAGACACGAATCTCCAGAAATCTAACCCATCGATGGATCTGCACCTCCCGAAGAGCGTAGGTATTAGTTATGTTCTTGCTTCTTTTGTAAAGAAAAGAAACTGCAGGCAATTAAGATGAGAAATATATGTAGCGGAAAACAGTTTTGCTAGTACCTAAATGGGCAGGCTGGCACGCCTGATGCGGTTGCAGAAAGACAAGAAGACCCGGCAAAGGCAGGAAGCTCTCGAAATCTAACCCATCAATCGATATGCACCTCCAGATGAATCAATTTGCAGTTGGCACCTAGCTAGTTATACCAGAAGAAGAACGCCGGTGTTAGTTATGTTCATGCCTGGCGTGCGCTTTATTTCTGTTTGCTTGTACTTCCTTCGTCCGAAAAAACTTGTCCTCAAATGGATGTATCTAGCACCAAGTTAGTGCTAGATTCATCCATTTGAGAAACAAGTTTGGGACAAGATTTTTCGGACGGAGGGAGTACAATCTTCATCTTGTGAACGACCAACGACCAATCTGTTGTTGTTCTTGCTGTGCTTGTGGTTGCATCGCACCATCATTAACAGGTGGGCATATTTTGTTTTGTGTTCCTGACAGTAGTATTTCAACAGGTCAGATTAACGAGGATGCTGAGCGCAGGTTTCAGCAGCTGGCCCTCCAATCACGTTACCTGCCCAGCCTGACCCCCGCGTCGCTCTCACGGGCTACACGCGCGGGGGGCGCCGGCCACCTCAAGCCCCTCCCCACCATCCCCCCCTCGTCGTCGCCCGAGGAGGCGACTGGGCTAAGCCCGTGCCGCGACCGCTCTCTCTCGCAGCGAGGCGTTTTCCCCTTAGATTCAAGGGTGAGGCGGCGCCCGGCCATGGCGTTTGCGTGGCCTGCTCCTCCATGCGCGGCGGCGCGTCGTTGGCTACCGGCGAGGCGCCCTTTCCCGGCGTCCCTGCTGCTCCCGGTGCGGCGCCAGATCCGCGCACCGCCCTGATCTGATCCGGGGTGCTGCGGCGGCGTGCGGGTTGCAGGCTCGGCCCGATTTGAGGGGGCGGTCCTAGGGTTCCTCAAGTGACAAGACGAAAATCTGCCTGACGCTTGTCTTTCTTGATCTGGTCAGAGTGTCGGGTTCCGGAAAGGGCAGCATATATTTATTTCCATTTTTTTCTCCTTTGGACAAAAAAGGGACAAAAAATGGAGCCTCAGCAATTTCAGTAACAAAATTAAACCACGGGATGCATCACACTGACAAGACTGCAGATTTCAAAGCTAGCTAGCACACAAATGATGGCTCCTGCTCTCAAGCCACAAGCTAGTTTACAGTTGCAGCTCTCAGATTTGGTTATTACACTACAAACATAACCATGGCTAACTAAACAAAATACGTAGAAACCAACCTCGGTTACCTAAGCATGTGCGCACACCAAGCTAGCTCCTGTTTATTCTTCAGGTCAAAACCCACAAGCAAAATCTTGGGAAACAGACACCGACTCGAACCGTTGCGGCAGCAGTCAAAAGCAGCAAGACGATGCCATCATCTTGCACCACCAAAAACCTACACAGCACAGCATGGCACAGACCACCAAAGCTAACCGCCAAATTCAAAGTGTTTATTTGGAACTATTGTACTACATCAGATCAGACTATGCTAATGCCGATTCCCATTTATCTGTCGGTTAATATGGGACAGAGGAGTAAACAAGTGCTGTGCTTAGGTTGATAATATTTGACATTTATTTATAGCTCACAAGAAAGAAAAGAAACAACTCATAGACTAAAACAGACATGTTCTTATTGAGATGCCGAACGAAACCCAAATAAATAAAACAGACATGCTCAGTCTACAACAAACAACAACTGCAACATTAGTTTCACAAGACTAACCTCAACATACCATTCCTATGCCTGCCATCACTCCATATCTAGAGAGAGAAATACGACCGGAACGGGCGACTGTCAGATATACTTTTACCTACTAGTCAATGTACATGTCAATCCACAGAGGATACAGGTATACATGATGATGTTGATACAAGTCAGTCAGGTTCTCTCTGATAACAACATACTACTGTTCCACAATGTATACACCATGTTAATCCTCTCAGCCCGAAAGATTGCAACTGGCTTTATATATCCTCCTCATCTCTCACTTGTACAAACCAAGTTTACTGTTCCTGCAGTTCTCTATTTCAAAAATAAATAACAGTGTATTTTTTACCAAATTGGCCAGCTGCTGGTCTGGTTGTGACATGATGACGGAAATAATCATCAACGGCGTGTATTTATGGAACATGATGACAGAAACAGAATGAGAGGAGAGCAAAATATATGTTCCCGAAACTGCTAGTGTTGGTGCTGTCCAGGAAGCAGAGCCAAAATGAACGTAAATTCACAACTTCAATCCTTTGCTTGAGACTGAGAGGCAACATATATAATGCAATACAATATTGGGTCCCTGCTCTGATAACTACAATAGCGGTGAACTCACTATCTAGTTGTCGTAGGGAGACCTTTTCTGCGCAGGAAACCACAATAGCTACACGGCCAAGAAACGAATAATCCACTTGCCGGATACCTGACATGTTTTCTTTGTTGAGAGGATACTACGTACAATGCGAATGGCCAAGGCTTTTAGAAGCAAAACTACTTAGGATCTGCTACACTCCTACCATGCATGGCTATGAAAATGCATGTCATCAGTTCTTGGTTGCAGCTATGAGACTTGGCAACTAAAACCTCCCAATGCGTACTCCAGCAAAGCACATGCATGGTGCTGAACGATGAAACCAAATAAACAAATTCTTGGTTGATTACATCAAGAAAAACACACTCAATCACACGCGAATTAGATTTGTTGTTTCACAGTCTGTCTTTGGCAAGCAGCACTCTCATCACACCAACCAATGGGGTTGTGTGACCGTGGTGGACACACCACACCCACAACAACTTCTTACTACAAGAAAAAAAAAACATAACCACAAACCAACCGGTTCACACACAGATGTTACATCGCATCATTCCTCATCGGAAAATAAATAAGCAGAGGCGCGCGCGCAAGAGTCTCTATTGTGTGAGTACCATCCATATATTATGATAGAGGCATGAAACAATATCGAAAATAAGAGAGAACGGGATTGTGTGTGTGTACCTGAATGGTGTCTGGTCGGCTCACCATAGAACCGAGACTCTAGGCAAGCGCTCCTTGTAGTACGCCGAGTGACGTGCCTCGAAGAGGGAAGGGTCATGGCCAGCCTCCAGCCCGTCCCACTCCAACTTCTCCCACCAGTCCTTCTCGCAGTCCACAACTGGACGGCTGTTTGGGCTGACGGCCGGGAGCCGCCTCAAACCCCAGCATCCCCTGACCCTGATGGTCTCAAGCTTGGGAGCAAACATCTTGGCTTCACATATATGTTGCAGCTTGAAGAGCTGATGCAGGTAGATATGCTTCAAGTTTGGCAGTTCCAGTACGCCTTTATGGTATCTAGCTATTCTTTTCAGAATCTCTGGCTCCACGGGGAACACCTGCCTTAGATCACCACAGAAGGTGATGTGGAGGGTCTCCAGGCTACTCAAGATGTATAACCTGGACCACTGGAGGACAAATGTGAGCCTCGGGCAAGAGAATAGGTGCATGCTCTTTAGTTTTGCAAAGGAAGCATCATCTTCAAAATCCCACGCCATTTGTTTGCTCCAAATGCAATGGGCCATCGGGAGATCAGCTGCCCAAAAGTTTACTAGTTCTTTAAATTCGTAGTATCCACAGACAATATTGAAGACCGTATGCATCTTTGGGCATCTCACCACGTGACAAGATTTCAGATGACTCCATGTAAGTACATTACTTTCTATGGACATCATATGTTCAGGGATGACAGTGGTGATGGAAGAATTGTCATGCACATGCAGCGACTCAACATTGTTCATCACAAAGATGATTGCCTTGATTGCTTCTTCACTCTCCACGTTAGCATTGCTAATTCCCTTACCAATCGCAACATGGCAGCCTGACGGCTGAAACTGCATTCCATTGTTGTAGTCGTGATCAACAATTATGTTGCCAACAGAGACATCCATGTAGGTGCTGCAAGTATTGGAGGATAATGACTTTGGTTGAGAAGGACCTATTATTTGCCCACTATTACCGGGGACCATCTTCTCCTTCATGTAGCTTTGTCCTTTAACATTGGCGTTACAAGGGACACAAAGATTTAGATGGAACCTATTGCTCTTCCAACAGAATCGAGCACTGCTCTGTAATACCAAGGACTGAGAAAACCTTATGTCCATCATAGTAACATACACATCATGCAGTTTTGTTTGAACGGGACAGACTGAGGAATCAATATGCAGCACTCTCAGTGTTGGCAGACCCTCTTTTGGCCATAGAATAGCACGAAGTTGCTCACATCCCAATAGCATGACTCGTTGGAGACACGGGACCTGCACCACCTGAGTTGTGAGGTCAAGTGTCTTAACTCTTGTGGCTGAGAGGTCCAACTCCTCAAGGCTTGGAAGTGATCCCCTCAGTGTGAATTCAGACAATCTTGCACAACCAGCCAAGGAGATGCGGCTTATTTTGGCTTCCTTGAAATCATCTTTTCTTGGTCTTGCATCTAAGCTGAATGATTCAAGTGATGGAGGGAGTCCTTCAACATGCTCCAAACCAACACAACCATCTAGAACCAGTGTCTTGAGGCTAGTTGCACCTGACAAGCTGGGCAAGCCTGTCTCCAAAGAGCAGCATGTAGGGTCAATAACTCGAAGCTTGTGAAGATTTTGTGGTTGTCCCAATGCAGAAATGATGTGCCAAAACCTTCCATTCTTTATATGTACTTCCCTAATGTTTGCAGCCATCTGCTTTATTATCTCTGGTGATGAAGGCAGATGCCAGTCTGTATTGTGTATGTCTATCACCCATAGGCTCTTCAAAAAATCCATATCTTGCTCCTCATCTTCTTCTGCTCGCTGGTCCTTGCAGCCATCTAATCCAAGGAATCTCAAGTTGTGGCAAAGACGAAAAGGAGGAGAGGAAAAACTGAAGATGCAATGGCATAATTTGAGCACATGAAGATTCTCTGATTGATGAAACATGTCATTAGGTAAGGATCTTAATAAAGAAGCAGAATCACTTGCAAAGAAAAATGATGTTGACTCTGGAGGCACAACAGAGTTGTCCTTGGCCAATATCCACCGTTTAGGAGGAGTCTTCAGTTTACTACCAAAAGAGGGCAGTGCATTAGATCTGCCCTTGGATAATATCCATCGTTTCAGAGGAGTCTCCAGTTTATGGCCAAAAGAGGGCAACGATGAATAATCCCCTATATTTATGTTTTGATGCATAGCAGCTGCAACCTCCCATGCTTCATCACCCTGACCTCCTTGTATAATCCCATCACATACCCAATAGTTAGAAGCATGTGTGGCCCAGTCATAGTCCATGATATTGCCTCCTTGAGAATTTAATGACAAGAGATACAAGCAACACTCAGTAGCTGCTACACCAAGCTTATCTGCGCACCCAGCAATTTCTCCAGCCTCATTTTGCAGCAAATAATTCCACCCTTGAGTACTGTACTCATCATAGAGAAAAAGATGTGAATTATCGACCTTTCCGCTAATTTCTGAGTCAAGACGAAGCCTTCCTCTAAATGTCCACAATACTTTACTACGAAGAGCAGACCATTGATCCCAAGTTTGGGGAATGCCCAGATCATTCAGTTCAATTGTCTTGTCACTCCCATTGTGAAAGACCACTAAACACATGTGCTCTTTTAGGGCCCAATTAATCTCTGCCCCAACCAATCGTATCTCAGCTCTGGAGGCTTCATCAATCCCTTTGAAATCATCTTCTTCATCTTGCCTATCAATAAGATCAATTATCCGATGAGGAAGCTTCAGTTCTTGTGCAATTGTCCTCTGGAGCTCTCTTCGGCTTTTCCACATCGAGCAATCGACGTGAATGATCTTGTTGAGTTTCTTGAGCAGAGATTGCGGAGGGTCTTCAACTATAGCTCTAAGCACCGCCGAAGCAGCCAGCCCATTCCATCCATCAAAATAGATGGCCTTGTGTGCAGCATTGCTCGTATCCTCCAAATAGGGGATTATCTCTTGCACGGCTTCTTTGATAGTATTCGGAAAAATCCTCTGCATTAGTTTATAACAGTTAGTTGATTAGCAGTAGAAACATGTATACGAAAAAGGCCTTGTGTTATTATTCGGATGGACATTAGTAATTAACTAAACTGCATGCGTGGGGCCAGTGTTAGTCGGACAGAGCAGCAGTGATGTTTTGATTTGGTGGTCAGTGTTAGAAGGAAAGGATGGGCACTGGTCCGTCCCCTTCTAACTAGGCTCCTAGCTCCAGTAATAATATTAAGCCTGAAATTTTACAGGGTTAATTGATTTCAGCAAGAATCGCATCCTCTATCTCTCTGTGTCTCTGTGTGTGTGTGTGTGTATGTGTGTGTGTGTGTGTGTGTGTGTGATGTTGCCATCTTGGTTGATCCATGGAGCTAATGAACACGTAATTAATTCTTGAATGTAATAATAGAAGAAAGTAACAATTTTTACTCAAGAATCAACTAAGACAAGAATCTCTGACATATATAACATACCACCAGAAGAATTGCGTGTAGGCAAACAAATTAATACCTTTCGAGGCATGACGACTAGTATTTCAATGGAGGCCCAGCAAACCAGAAATCTAACCCATCGATCGATCTGCACCTCCGGATGGCACCTAGTAGTTACTTATACCAGAAGAGCGCAAGAGACAGTTATGTCCGTGCCTGCCTGAAGAAACATTGTTAGTAGATGCATAACTAAAATAATTGTTCTTTTGGAAAGAAGAGAAACATCAAGCAATTAAGATGAGAAAAATAATATATCTAACAGAAGAATCATGCATATTAGTGGTTTTGATTGATAGTAGCTTAACCTTGTGTGCAGATCTATGATATGATGAGGTTGCAGGGGTTGAAGGACTTGCTGGTATGCAGTGCAGTGCAGGGGTTGCTTTAGTTTTAGCCAAGGCATCTGTAGCTGGCTGCTTCTTTGCTTGAGGCTGGAGCTACTTGAAGAATAAAGATTTTACTGTCAGATTCTTCCTCCTTTTCTTTTTCTTTTTCTTCTCCTTTGAATGTAAAGCAGGGGCCAAGTCCTTGGACTGGAGTCCAAGCAGTATCGAAAGGTGTGCGGGACGGACTACTCAGAGAATTTATTTTCTTCTCTTTTTCATGAAAAAACTTAAATAAAAATAATACTGCCAGAAACAGCCCTAGAGGAAGTATTGTATATCCAATAAACAATTTGCATACGTAATCCCAGTTTCAGACTTTTATGCTGAAAACATAGGTGATGCAGTGCAAATATTCCAAGAATGCAAGCACCATTAATTGTTAGATCAACATAAATATGCGTGCATTAACTGGTTGGAAACAACACAGCAGACTATGCTACTGAATTCCCACAAAAACCGGGATAAAACATTGACATAATGCATCAGTACCATGAATATTGGTCATGCTACTGTCGGTCGATTGATTTGCGAAAGAGAACCAAGTTTCTTAGGCCAATAATAACATCAATCGATAGGAACTATGATACTGAATTCTAAGTATGCAAGCTGTTGGGACGTGCATTGAACACTTTGAGATCGCTCCTCCCCCCGCCCTCACGTCGTCCTCCCGAGGGCGACTCGGGGGCGACTAGGGTTTCCCCCGCGCCGCCACCCCCTCAATCCCAGCCCCTCAACGCCGCCACCTGAGGGGATCGACGGGCAAGCCTGGTGGGTCGTCGATGAAGGTGGCGGTGAGGTGATGCGTTGCTTCGTGCCCCGCGAAGGACCTGGAAGCCGGGGCAGCGGCCCCGGACGATGAGGCGGCGCTGCCTCCGCGACTGGCGGCACGCGCAGGAAGTGGTGGCCGGCATCCTCGGCTGCCCGGGCAGCGAGGATACAGCGGGTGGTCGCGGTGCGGATTCCCTCTACCCCAGATCTCAAGGTCAGGCGCCCTCCTCCCCTGCTCTCTCCTCCACTCCGGTCGTGCCCTTCTGCGACTCTGGTCGCCAGATCCGGTGCTGGCGGGGTGCGGGTGCTCAGGTTCGAGCCCTGGGGAAACCCTTGGCCGGTCCTTCGGCCATGACGGCGACGGCGCGTGTGCGCGTTGTGTTCTCCCCTGGAGGCGCCGTTGAGGGCTCTCCTCTTCACCCCCGTCCCAGACCCCGGGTGAAAACCCAAAACCCGTCTCGGGTTGGCTGGCGGTGGCGCCTAGCGCGTCGCGTTCTCGTTGGAGGCGTCGCCTGGGGTGTCTGGTTCTTCGGGAGAGGGACGATGTGGTTGGTGAGCGTCCGTCGGCTGCGAGGCCAAGTTTGCGTCTTTCTGTGGAGGGTGCTTGTTCCCGCAAGAGTCCTTCTTGCGGCCATTGGAACGGGACCTGGTGCTCCCCTGCTCTGCCTCTTGGCCTCTGCAGCTTTCTTCTTCGGCGACCTTCCGACGGCTATCCTTCTGCTCTTGGTTGTTCAGGAGAGGTGGCAGTGCAGCTGTGGTGTGTGCCAGCGGTGTGGCGAGGGTTGTGCAACTTGTCTGCGATGGGGATTTGGCTGGCGTCTGCTCTAGTTCTCGGGTGAGCGCCTTCGAGCCTAGGCGAGAGGAAAGGGTTCCTCTTTCGCGTTGGGAGCGATGTTCTTCCCTAGTCCTTGGTTTCAGACAGTTCACACCTTTCTCTGGCTATCGGCTGATCATCGAGGCTTCTCTGTTGCTCCTCTCTCTGCTGACTATGTGCAGTAGGCTTCGACACTACTAGCAGGGCTCTTCATGTATTTTTCTTTTTGTTGTAGTGTGTGTTGTATTGTTAGCTGTTCACTAAGCTCCATTGTATCTTTCGGTCGCTATTGCTTGGTGGCCTTGTGTAATCCTGGCCGGTTGATGACTTCATTAATTCAAAGCCGGGCTCCCCTTGAGCCTTTGTTCTAAAAAAAGGTATGCAAGCTGTTCGATTGGAACTAAATTGTAGCACATCAGACAGTATGGTACCCATTTGTCTGTCGGTTAATCTCTGACATAGGAGTAAATAAGTGTGGTGCTTAGGTTGATAATATTTCACATTTATTTATAGCTCACAAGAAAGAAAAGGAAAATGCTGCCGCCAGAAACAACTCATTTATTTATATCTATATCAATATCTATATCTATACCTACTATTAAAGGGAATAGGTATTCTTGGTTTGGTTTGGTTCGCTCGTACTGTCGTACACACGGGGCCTTCTATGGGCTTACATAGAGACCACGAAAAATAATTGGATCAAAACAAATCAACATTGTGGGAATTAAACACAGTACCTCATGTCTAGCTCTTTGATGTAACAACCAGCGAGCTATGCATCTTTCACGTTTACTAATTCCACCTCGCTCTTTTACAATGGTTACCACCAGTAAATATACAAGCGGTCTCAGGAATCAACCAACGAATGGTTAAAACAAAGGAGAGCAGCCCTCACGTTTAGGGCGAGCTAATTAAGCGAGTGAGCTAACTAAAGGAAGGATTGTGGGCTTAAATAGGATATTTAAATGGATGTGGCTAAGGGATACTAAATTAGAAAAGGAAGGATTTGATTCCCGACTAAAATGGGTGAGGACGTCATTGTAACTAAAGGAAGGATTATACTTAATCGGAATTAGTGGAAGGTTATGCCGCAAAGAAAATATGGATGCTAATAAATTGCATCCTATTTTTTATGTTCATTTTGTGAAAGGATGATGCATTGCAGCATGTTCTTCACAGTGAATCCGGTGCTACAAGACATTATGCTTGAAAACAAAACATCAATTTTTCCCGTTGCAACGCACGGGTATATGTGCTAGTAGACAAATAGACATGTTCTTATTGAGATGCCGGAACAACAAAATTCCCAAAGAAATAAAATATGCCGAGTCTACAACAAAGAACAACTGCAACATTAGTTTCACAAGACTAACCTCAACGTTCTATTCCTATTTATGCCATCACTCTAGAGATGCAACCAGAATAGGCTAGAGCAAGCTACTGTCAGGTATGCTTATACCTACTGCTCAATGTACATGTCAATCCACAGAGGATAAAAAATGAGGGGGCGAAAGCAGGTATACATGATGATGATGATACAAGTCAGTCAGGTTCTCTCTGATAACAACATACTACTATTCCACAACGTATACAACATGTTAATCCTCTCAGCCCCAAAGATTGCAATTGGCTTGGATCAGCTCTGCCTCTATGTATCCTCCTCATCTCTCACTTGTACAGACGAAGTTTACTGTTGGGGCCTCCCCTGAATACCAGTGCATCTTTAACTTCTGGGATACAAGTCCATGTCAAAACTTCGATTGCTGGCAAGGCTCTTAAAAAAGCAAGCCAATTCTTTGCTTGTGGCCTGTGACCTGTGCTTGGCTTTGCTTTTGCCATTCTTTGCTTGGGGCTGCATCAAAGTAAAGAACAAAGATGGAAATTTTTTCTGCTTTGCTTCTTCCTCTTTTTTCCTTTTTCTTTGCATAAAGCAGGGGCAGGGCAGGGTCTGCACCTTGGATCAGATCCCTAAGTACAATGCCATCGGAATTGGGTTGAGAGGGAGAAGCCTAGCCCAGATCACATATAACTATGAAATTAATTAAGTTACCGAGAGTACCACATACACCCATTCCTAACGAAGCTAAACATGCGAGTAGAATGGGCACCCATGTTTGATATCCCAAAATTTCAGAATTTTTTAAAATTTCCTGGTATTTGCTTTTAATACTATATTCATATAAGTATGTGTGGCACCCATGAGCCACAAATCCTTATCTGGATATCAGATTGATTCTCTCGGAATATCCAGGATTACCAGGTCTAAACAATGATGGAAATGAATGTAAAATGCATTCATCATGATGTATCATAAGTTTATGTCATGTATGTATGCGGCGTGTCTTTTAGTCTGTGTGGGGGCTATTCAGACCCATTGGGCACAAGTTAGTAGGAGTGCGAATTTTTGGAGGCCGGGCTCCAGGAGCCCCTTTAAAAAAAGCGAAAATCATATTTAAAAGTTTCAAAAAAAAAGTTGATCTTTTCCCATGGAAACTTATGAGATTTCCGCACGAACGTGTAAAAAATGGTTTGAAAATATTGTGATTTGTATGCTGTACAAAAAATGCAAATTCTGGCCCAACAAAACGAAAAGTCAGCCCATTTTAAAAATACATATTTGTCTTTTTTGTATGCCACATGTGAAAGTACAATGTTCAACTTTTCTTGGACGTGATAAACATGTATTTCTGCATGTACAAAAATTTACAATTTTCTTTGCACTATGGATATGTTTTTTTAAACGAGCTCGCTGGAGGCCGGCCACCATTGGTCATTTGCGCAAGTTAGTATTGTTATCTTCTCAAAAAGATGCAAACGTGATCCGAAAGAAAAAAGATGCAGACGTGGCTGTAAATAAAAACAATGTGTTGTGTACGATTTCTCAAAGAAGCGCCTCGTGTGAAAATTGATATTAAATGATCTTAAATTCTAAAAAGTGCTTACGCACTATTTCGGCATCGCGGGCGGCCGATTTCTAGCCGCACGATCACGCCCGATTGCCGCATGCGTGCGTCAGGTGCCATCTTGTCGAGGCCCTCACCTCCTCGTCCTCCTCTTCCCCACCTCGCCCGACTATATCGAATTCTCCGCTGCCGCACCCAGTCTCGCTTCGTCCTGCTGCTGCTCGTCCTCCCCAAATCTTTGTGACGATGTGGGGCCTGTCTCACGCTCCGCCTCGGCCTTCCGGGATCAGAGGGCCCCTCCCCGACCGCGACAGCTCCATTGACGTGGCCCCGGCGCTCACAATCGGCCCCGTCCCCCATGAGGACGTCTCTTTGTTCCGCTGCCGCAGGCACTCCCTCTCATCAGGCAGCAGCAGCTCAGGGAATAACACATGTAAGGGGAGGAACGGGACAAATAAGGGGGAAACTGGGGTTGGTCAATCACTGGAAAGCAAATTCAGATTCTCTTCTCGCTCTTTTCTTCCTGCAGCCACATCTTCTTTCTCACTCCATTTTATTTCTATGTAGCAGTACAAATGTAGAGCACCATGGGGACCTGCAGGTAGGTGGTCGCCTCCCTTCGAATCCATCGATCCAGTAGGCTGGGAGTGAATGAGAAGGGCAGAGCGGCCAGATCTGTCATGGCTGGGGTGGAGACGCGCTGTGATGTGCATGCATCGTTGTTGTGGACGGGAAGAAGGGAGCACGTGGCAAGGACAAGAAGAAGGGAGCACGGATGAATGCATCGCGGTGGTCTGCACGCGGCTGTGTGTTCGTGCATCTAGACTCTTCCTGGATGGCTAGTTGATACTCACAGTAGTTGTAGTTGCATACATAGTAATTTTATTTGGCACATGCATAACCATATAGTTGCACAATCTGATCCGTATAATCGCATATGAATTATCGTGGGGCGTTCTCATGCCCCGCCGCGAAGTTGCACACTTTCGTCGGCCCAGTCGCACATGCATGGCAACAGAGTTGCACAATCTGGCCCACATAGTAGCACATGAATTATCGTGGGAGGTTCTCACGCCCGGACGCGGAGTTGCACACTCTTGCCGGCATAGTCACACACGCATGTACAGAGAGTTGTACAATCTTGTCCGCATAGTCGCACATGAATTGTCGTGGGGAGATGCTCATGCATGGCCGCGGAGTTGCACACTTTTGTCGGCACAGTTGCACATGCATGGTCACAGAGTTGCACGATCTCGTCCGCATAGTCGCACATGAATTGTCGTGGGAGGTGCTCATGCCCGGCCGCGGAGTTGCACACTCTCGTCGGTATAGTCGCACATGCATGGACACAGAGTTGCACAATCTCGTGCGCATAGTACATAAATTATCGTGGGAGGTGCTCACGCATGGCCGCGGGATTGCACACTCTCGTCGGGATAGTTGCACATACATGGACACAGAGTTGCAAAATCTCGTCCGCATAGTCGCACATGAATTATCGTGGGAGATGCTCATGCATAAACACAGAGTTGTACAATCTCGTCCGCATAGTCGCACATAAATTATCGTGGGAGGTGCTCATGCATGGCCGCGGAGTTGCACACTCTCATCGGCACAGTCGCACATGCATGGTCACAGAGTTGCACGATCTCGTCCGCATAGTCGCACATGAATTGTCGTGGGAGGTGCTCATGCCCGGCCGCGGAGTTGCACACTCTCGTCGGTATAGTCGCACATGCATGGACACAGAGTTGCACAATCTCGTGCGCATAGTCGCACATAAATTATCGTGGGAGGTGATCACGCATGGTCGTGGAGTTGCACACTCTCATCGGCGCAGTCGCACATCTATGGACACGGAGTTGCACAATCTCATCCGCATAGTCACACATGAATTGCCATGAGAGGTGCTCACGCATGGTCGCGGAGTTGCACACTCTCGTCGGCACAGTCGCACATAAATTATCGTGGGAGGTGCTCATGCATGGCCGCGGAGTTGCACACTCTCATCGGCACAATCGCATATGCATGGCCACAGAGTTGCACAATCTCGTCCGCATAGTCGCACATGAGTTGTTGTGGGAGGTGCTCATGCCCGGCCGCGGAGTTGCACATTCTCATCGGCATGGTCGCACATGCATGGCCTCAGAGTTACACAATCTCGTTCGCATAGTCGCACATAAATTATCGTGGGAGGTGATCACGCATGGTCGTGGAGTTGCACACTCTCATCGGCGCAGTCGCACATCTATGGACACGGAGTTGCACAATCTCATCTGCATAGTCACACATGAATTGCCATGAGAGGTGCTCACGCATGGTCGCGGAGTTGCACACTCTCGTCGGCACAGTCGCACATACATGGCCATGGAATTGCACAACCTCGTCCGCATAGTTGCACATAAGTTTTTGTGGGACGTGGTCATGTCCGACCACAGAGTTGCACACTCTCATCGGCATAGTCGCACATGCATGGTCACACAGTTGCACAATCTCGTCTGCATAGTCGCACATGAACTACTGTGGGAGATGCTCACGTCCGACCACGGAGTTGCACACTCTTGTGTGCATAGTCGCACATGCGTGACCGTGGAGTTGGGACATCCTTATAGGATAGTCCCTCGAACACGGTTGTGGGGGCTGCCCACACACGACGACTACTAGGCAGTTGGCTAGGGCACAGCGAAAATGCACATTTCACTGTTAGAGAGTAGTATGGGGTGGTGCCACTAGTGAAAACTGCATGGCCTAGGCAACAAACGATGTTGCACATCTCTGGAAGGAGGCAGTTTGAAGGTGGAGGCACCATAGAGAAAAACTGCACGTCTACAGTGTACGAGAAAAGTTGCACATCCCTGTCAGGTAGTTACACAACAACGGTTAGTCAGTTGCACAAAAGGGGACAAAATTGCACAAAAAAAATTCGTCGAAATATACTCACGTGGGATTTAGTTTCGAAGAGCACGCCGCGATGGTTCCAGTAGTGAAAACGAATCTTAATTTTGATGCGCAATTTGAAAGTTATTGTTTTTTAAAAATTTAAAACCATAAATTAAATGCACATGCACTCTACATCTAGAAGATAACTGTTTCGGGCATTTAATATGTCATGAAAAAAGGACCAGATGGAAAAAAATCTAATCAATATAAAGGACAAAAAGGACAAGAAATTTCTTTTTATGGATTACATATCAAACTTTTTGTATTTTGGCCGGCTGCTCCGAAACGCCAGGGAGCAGCCGGCTGCTGTGTAGACGCGTCCTTAAATGATATATGTCTCTCAAAAATAAAATAAAATATTTTTTGACGGGCTCAAAAATAAAATATTTCGCATAAATATCCAACAAAAACATTTGAGACACGCAAGTTTTAGCCATATCCTATCTGGTTTTTTTGGGGTATATCCTATCTGGTGATAGCTCTTTATTCATAGCGAGAGCTCAGGTGGGGGGCTGCTACTTCTAACGGCCTGGCCCATGGAACAGTGTGGTTAATTGCCGCTTTTGGGAACATTCTAGAATGTTCTTTCGCATGGTTTCTCTTTTTTTTTACAGTCTTTGTGTATTTTCCAGCCATGGTTTTCTATTCGGTTTCTCTTTTTTTTGACAGTCTTTTTGTATTTTCCAGCCATGGTTTTTCTATTCGGTTTCTCTTTTTTTGACAGTCTTTCTGTATTTTCCAGCCATGGTTTTCTATTTGGTTTTTTCCTTTCTGGTTTTCACATTATTTTCCGTTCTCTTTTTTAGTACTATTTTGATTTATCTTTCAGTTTCTTTGTTGTTTTCATTACTCTTTTTACTCATTCATTTTTTTTCTTTTCTTTTTTTTTACATTTTGAAATGATGAACATTTTTTAAATCGTTAATATTTTTTCAAGTTCATGAACTTTACTCAAATTCGCATTTTTTTTAAAAAAAATGAGACCTTTTCTCAAGTTCACGAACTTTTTTAAATCCATGAACTATTTTTAATTTTGTGATATTTTTCAAATGTGCAAATATTTTTCATTTAACAATTTTCTTTGAGTTTTTGAACTTGTTTCAAATCCACAAACACTTTTCAATCCGTGAATATTTTTTTGAATTTTTGAATGTTTCTCAAATTTGTGATCTATTTTAAAATTCGGGAACAATTTTTCATTTATTGAACATCTTTTGAACTCATGATCTTTTTCCAAATCCAAGAAAGAAACTTTCACAAACATTTTTCACAAGCACAATCTTGGGAAACAGGTACTGACTTGAACCTTTGCAGCACCAAACCTACACAGCACAACAGAGAACAGCACCACCAAAGCTAATGGCCAAAATATTAAACGACGGGATGCATCACTCACACGGACAAGACTGCAGATTTCAAATGATCAGATGCTTGCTAGTTTACAGTTGCAAACTCATCTCAGATTTGGTTACAGTACTAGAAACATAAACATGGCCAGCCAAAAAAAATTAACCACGGGACGGGATGGCTAACCAAACCAAATACGTACGTAGAAACCAACCTCAATTCGCTAAGCTCCAATTTATTCTTCTTCAGATCAAAACCCACAAGCATAATCTTGGGAAACAGACACCGACTCAACAGCAGTCGGAAGCAGCAGCAAGACGACGCCGTCATCTTGCACCACCAAACCTACACAGCACAGCACAGCACAGCACAGCACAGCACCACCAAAGCTAATGCCTAAAATTCAAAAGTGGAACTAAATTCTAGTACATCAGATCAGACTATGCTAAAGCCGATTCCCATTTATCTGTCGGTTAATATGTGACAGAGGAGTAAATGTTGATAATATTTCCCAAGGTTGATAATACTATTTGACATTTATTTATAGCTCACAAGAAATAAAAGAAACAACTCATAAACTAAAACAGACATGTACTTATTGAGATGCCGAACGAAACCCAAAGAAATAAAACAGACATGCTCAGTCTACAACAAACAACAACTGCAACATTAGTTTCACAAGACTAACCTCAACATACCATTCCTATGCCTGCCATCACTCCATATCTAGAGAGAGAAATACGACCGGAACGGGCTACTGTGTACATGATGATGATGATGATGATGATGATGATGATGATACGGGCCATCACTCCATATACTTTTACCTACTGGTCAATGTACATGTCAATCCACAGAGGATACAGGTATACATGATGATGATGATACAAGTCAGTCAGGTTCTCTCTGATAACAACATAATATTCCACAATGTATACAACAGGTTAATCCTCTCAGCCCCAAAGACTGCAACTGGCTTGGATCAGCTCTGCCTCTATATATCCTCCTCATCTCTCACTTGTACAAATCAAGTTTACTGTTCCTGCAGTTCTCTGTTTCAAAAATAAATACCAGTGCATTTTTTTTACTTCTCGGATACAACATACAAGTCCATGTCAAAACTTGGATTGCTGGCAAGGCTCTGAAAACAGTAAGCAAAATGGTCTAACTCTTTGCTCACAGCAACTCATGTGCAATGTCAACCAAATCAATGAATGGGGGCCATTTATAAATCCAAACTCCTGAACAGGCTTCAACCAGCCTCCTAGAATGTGATCAATCAGCAACTACTCATCATCCAGATCCATGCAGTGAGTACTCTGAATGCAAACGGTGCGCTTGGTGCTGTCATACTTGGTTGCACTTTGTCCCATACGGTTTCCCAAAAACCTAAACTCTGTCTCTTCCTCGTCATCACTATCTATCTTCTTTGGTGCGGTCCTATTCTGGTAACACCTCCGCCTAAGCAGAAAACAATTAAAATAATAGCTCACAAGTTCTTTCCTCGGCTTCCAGCGGAAGGATGACTGAAGATGGTTCCATAAATTCCTTGCTGGAGATGGCGCATAGGTCTGCATTACAGCCTTGAAACTTGCCTCCTCTTCATCCGTCCAAGAAAGGGCAACCTCCTCGCCCATATGGTCAAATCCCCACTGGTAGAAAGCAGGGCCGAGTTCACGTCTCAGCTGCAGCCGCCTTTCTGCAATGTGAAACCTGACACATTCTACTGATCGCGGGACGTTGCAGCTGCAAACATATTCTCTGCCTTTGCCAATAGGGTCATGGTAAGTTCGGGTTATTTTGTTCTCATTTTCTGGAGGCCAGATGTTTGTGCCCAGCCATTTGAGGGTTTCCGGATCGCCGTAATTTTCAGGCGGAAAGCCAGTCCACTGTGGCACCACTGCTTGATAATTGGAGCCCACTAGTAGTTTGTTCCTCTGCTGACTTTTAGAATGCTTCAATTGTCCGTTCACACTGCTCGCCTGTTCTATGACCGTCGAGGATCCATTCACATCAACAACTCTTGTTAGTTTATTAGTATCCGAACCAGGTTGTTGAACAATTTTGCTGCATTGAACACCAATTCTGGCACAGGTGGTACTCCTGCAGCACCTGCAACCAGTTTCCTGCGCCATCAGAAGAAAAAAACATTCAGTGACTATGAATAAGATATGTATCCAGTTGCCGAGTAATCGGCTTGGCCAGAAAGGTAAGGTTTCATAGCTCTATTTATAGGGGACTATCATCTTCAAGGCAATAAAGCAAACAAAATATTTTCAACCACCCACAGTACCCGACAGGTAATATCCGGGGCCAAAGCATCAGGGAGATTTCATAGCTCTATTTATAGTATCCGTCATCCCAATGATACATGAGCGAACATCAGGGAGCAAAGATACTGTAGCTTAAATTGTGCACAGTGTAATGCTTAAGCAGGGTTAGGCCAGATTTTGCCCTCTGGTTGGTAGCACCCGCGTATCCCTCCAGAAGTTCTAACACAGAGACGGCAAATGGGAAGTTCACACATTTTGCCCGAACTATATACCACGTCACCAAAATGAAGATAGAAGTAGTTAAATGCTCCTTTTAAATACTCTTCTAAATGCTCTTTTACCAGCATCCAATCTGCACAATCAAAATTAGAAAGAAAAGGAACGGCAATGCTCCATTTGTAGGGTAGGTAGCCAAATAATAAATTTACAAGGGTGTCCAGGCCTTAATTAAAGCACTAATGAAAAGACTGGTAAGACCTGAAGCATGAATTTTATTTATTTACTTATGTTTAGGGGAAATCAAACAAATTATCTAATATGTGGATCTCCACTAGTACAGTCCAGTGGCACTAAGGCCTTTAAATTACCGACCACGAGCAATTTTCAGCTGGAAACAAAACGACAATCTTATCCTTCGGTACAGACGTGTATTTTTTACAGGGGTATTTAAAAGGAAAACGACAATCGAAACAGGGCCTAAACGTAGAAGATCAAAGGGATACAGATAGATGTTGCCAGCTAACATCTCTGTATGTATGTATTGCTGAAGTAATCCAGTGCCAATTCTGTATGTATGTCTGCCTATATATGTGCAGTGCAGTGATGCAATACCAATATGTCAAACATTATCTTCAGCAACAAGTTTATCAAAGGTGTCGGAATCACCTGCGAGAGCGCGCCGTTGGTCACGCTTGCGCGGCGTGCCCTCTTCCTGGACACCGCCTCCCGCGCCGCCAATGCCACCGGGAAGTATCCATCCGCCAACCCGGCGGCGATGGCGCCCTCCTCCGAGACACTCTCGGCGAGCCCCCTCACCCAATCCAGCATCCCAGCAATGTCTTCCCTCTTCCTCTTGAGCGCGCCATGCTGCCCATTGCAGTCCATGGACGGCTCCTCCATCTCAACTCCATTGGCACCGCGGACGCAGAGCAGCAGCTCCTGCCGCATCTCGTCAGACGGCGGTGGTTGTGCCTCCGGGAGCCTCTGGATCCAGCGCTCCAGCGCGCCGAGGTACTTGGCATAGATCAGCTTGACGGGCGCGGCGAGGGCCGCGGATCCGGCAGCTGCGGCCCAGACGCCGGCAGAGGGCGACGAGACCACGGCGTAGCCGCCGGCGGCGCGGACGGCGGTGAAGAGGCGGAGGAGGTCCACGCGGCGCCCGTCGCCGAGGGCGGCCGGGAGCGGGCGCGCATCGCGCTCGCCGGGGTAGACCTCGCCCAGGAACGCGGCGAGGATGGTGTCGAACACCTCGGAGGGGTCGGCGGCGTCGTCGGGGATCTGGAGGCCGACGCAGAAGCCGAGGAGCTGCAGCTTGCTGAGGACGGCGAGGGCGCTTGCGGCGGAAAGATCCATGGACGCGGGGGAGGCCTCGCCGGCGGCGGGGTCACAACGGCGAACAACGGCGGCGCATTTTCTCTCTCTTTTTTTGCTGATTTTTTCCTTCCTTTTTTTTTCTCTCTAGGGTTTGGGTTGGGTGGATGGGGAAAGAAAGTCGAGCCTGTGTGTTTAAATATTTTTCAAAATTTGGCAAATATTTGGAGCAATTACTTTAGGCAAATTTGGATAGTTGTGAGATCAAATAGCCATCTGGCCTGGTGGTTGGGGTCATTTATAGTATAATCCTAACAAGCCGAACAGATTTCGGAAGGATTCTCCTACTTCTAGAGATCTCCGGTGAGAGCCCATCGTCCATGAAAAGTAAGGGTAAGTACAACAAGGTGATGTAAGCGGGTTATCCTCACTATTAAGCGATTGTCTGCGGTCGTCGTGATGGTGCAACCAGCGCCTCCTCCCTCCCAGTGGGATCGCCTTGCTCCGACGCCGCTCCACGGCCCGCCACCCCTCGCGCAGACGTTTTGACCTAGATAGCGCTGCTCGACTATTCCCTCTGGCACCGCCTGCGTTCATTGCGTGGAGCCGCCGGCATGCACGACGTGGACGCCGCCGCCCCACCCTACAGCACCGCCGCTACCCCCTAGCATCATGTGATCCCATGAATCCCTAACATCCCCGTCGGTAAGTGAAAAAAATTGCAATGCCCCTAATCGCACTACATCGACCATGGGGCCCACCTTTCTCCGCTAGTCCTTCACCTGCCTCACCCCACTTCCATGCTCCTTCCTCGGTTCAAAACTTTAGCATGCTCTTGATCCGATATGAGATGTGGCTCGATGACGGGCCGTAAACAAGTTGTTGTTTCAGTCGTGAGCAACTAGGTGAGAGAAGCAGGCATCCACTATGAGGGGAGTAAAGAAACAAGCCAAAAGAAGTCAGGAGGAATCTCTTCACTTCTAAAGATCTCCTGTGAGAGCTCATAATCTATGGAGATTATCCTTTTACCATGCCAACATGCATGGATCCATTGTCTATGGTCACCTGGAGATTCGTTGCACATGTTTTCGGTTTTGTCGAAGTTTTGCCTTGTTTCTGAGTAGTACATAACTTTTTGACAGGTTTTCTTCATGTTTCAAAGTAATGTATGGAGTAAAAGGAGAATGCATCGCTAAACATTCTTCTAGCTTCACCTAGATTCTGCTTCTTAAAGAGTGTATCGTAACATTTCATTGTACCGCAGCGAGCAACGCGTGCACGAATCTCCAACACGTCGAATAGTGGATCCATGAACGTTATTTATAATATGCATGATAGAAAACGGTTCGCATCCTTTATGACAATATAAAAAAAGGTAAAATACACGGGATGTCCTAATCTTTTTTATTTGTGTCAAGTTAGTCCTAAATCTTTCAAACGACTATTTTGGGTACTAAAAGAAAGCAAGTTGTGTCATCGTTCATCCTAAAATCGCCCGCGTCCCTGCACCTGTGGCATGTTGAGTACCTCCATGTCGAACAAATCACTTGACTTTTTGTGAAAAAGACGCAACCGTTGTGATCATTTTCATTCCCGCACCTTTCTTTCCTTTCCCCTCTCAAATGCTTCTGGGCGGTGGTCGGCGGCAGTTTCTTGGGGCCATCTAAATGGTGGTGGGAATGCCAAGCGATGTCACTACCGTGGCTGGAAGCGAGCCCGTGGATCCGATTAAGACAGGAAACGACAAGCCCCCGACCACCCCCCCTCCACGGTACGGTACGAACCCTAGCTTTTCTTCCCAGCGATTTGGCCATTATTTTGAGTTCATTGGGACAATTATGTGTATATTCGAGTCTCTTAGGACATAGATTACATGAAGCATTGATATTAACCACATTTATGTACCACTTCTGTCCGATCTAGGAACTAGGATTTCAATTGATTTATAGTTTCTAGGAAATTTCCCTTTTTTCTCTCACCAGGACCACCTGAGGATGGTTTCGCAGTAGAAATTCATCATCGTGGTTCTGTTTGCGAGCATGGCTCATACAAGACATAAGTGGATGGCTTAATTATACTTGGTCACTCCTCTAGATTAAGGACTTTATTAAAGAACTTGGTCATAATGTTGCTGCTCAAGCTTATTGGTTGCTTTATGACAAGAGTCCAGATACTGGGTTGCGCATTATCGACAAAGAAGCTGACACATTAACTATGGCTTTAGTGGTGCCCGATGTTAAAAACTGTACGTGAACCATTTTGATCTTCGTGGTGATCTAGACCTAGATGACGTTTGCATGATTGAATCACCATCTTTTCCACAAGTGTTGGAGATGGTCGGGGGCTTACCTTGTTCCTGCTTAATCGGGCGGACATGCTCGATTCCAATCACATCGTTTGCCATTTCCGCCATCATCCAGACGCCCCATAGAAACTATCGCTGTCGTCGCCTAGCGGCCACAACACAGAAGAAAGGAAAGGAAAGGAAAGGAGCGGGAATGGAAATGATCACAACGGTTGGGTCTTTTTCACAAAAGTACATTTGCTCGATCGTGCCACGTTGGTTAGAGCGGCGCAAGCAAGTTTAGGACCAACGATGAGACACCTTGCTTTCTTTTAGGACCCAGATAGTCATATCAAAAGATTTAGGACCAGTGTATTTTGCTCTTTTTCATATTAGCATAGACGATGCGAAACATTTTCTACAACGCATGTTATAAATAACATGCATGGTTCCACTGTTCGATATATTATGATACACTCTTAAAGAAGCCGAATCCAGATGAAGTTAGCTAAAAATTTAGCGCTGAAATTCTTTTTAGTCCCTACATTACTCTCAGTTGGCATGCAGTTGGTGATAAATTGGAGGGTCCGACCTACTTGACAAGAAACAAGGCGGCATTCCATTGGCTTTTCCATGCTTTTTTTGTTTTATTTTTTCGCCAGTTTTTCTTCATTTCTTTTCTCAGTTTTCACAGAATTTTTATTTTCTTTCCTTTTTCATCTGTTATCTTTATTTCTTTGTTGGTTTTCATTGGATTTTTCCTCGTTTCTTTAGGTTTGTTTGTTATTTTATTGTTTATCATCGGTTTTCTTTGTTTTCTCTTGGGTTTCCCTTTTTCCTATACAAATTTTTGGTATATAACTAATAAAATTTTCTAATACATGTTTATTGTTTTATAAATTCTTGATTAACCTTTTTCAAATACCACAATAACATTTTTTAATGCATGGTCAACACTTTTTCTATACATATTTAACATTTTTTTCAAATGCTTGATTAACATATTTCAAATACAAGTTTTACATTTTATTAATACATTGCCAACATTTTTTATATTCACATTTTAACATTTTTCAAGTACAAGTTTAACATTTTTTAGTACATGATGAGCATTTTTTCTACACACATTAAAAAAATTCAACTACAAGTTTAACATTTTTAAATACACTGTCAACATTTTTATACATATTTAGCAATTTTCAAATACAATTTTAACATTTTTTAATACATGCTCAACATTTTTACTATACACATTTAAGAGTTTTCAAATACAAGTTCAACATTTTTATATACACATTTAATATTTTTAAATACAAGTTCAACACTTTTTCTATACACATTTTTTAATACAAGTTCAAAATTTTTTAATACATGGTCAACATTTTTTCTATACAAATTTATCATTTTTCAAATACAAGTTTAACATTTTTTTCAAAAGCTTGATTAACATTGTTTTCAATACGTGATCAAATTTTTCACACAGATTGTATATTTTTTGTATACATGGTCAATAATTTTCTATACACATTTAATATTTTCCAAATACATGGTTAACATTTTCCAAAAAATACTTAAAATATTTATTTCAATATATATATTTTTATAATATTTGAAAGTGTAAACAAATGTAAAAACGAAATAAAAACGTGAAAAACAGAAGAAAACAACGAGGCAGTTGCCACCCGTGCATTGGGCCGGCCCATCTTCTCACGCAAGTACTAGGCGCTTCAGCGAGCGACAACCTTCTCTTATGTGTACATATACAAAAAAAAAAGGTGAGGCGAGATATAGAAGCGTCCGTGTGCATCAGCCAAGCGTACATATGCGTACACATAAAAGAAATTTTGCACCAATCTAATGGACGCAACGGGTCATCTAGTTTTCAAAAAATTCCAAATGTTACATGCGGAGTATTAAATAGCACAGACAAAACATCCGTACAGAAAACTAAAAAAATGCATCCAAATCTTTGGGGCGCGGATGTCTTCTTCCTCCTACAACCATCGACGACACGCCATGAGCAAAACTCGTTGACGCCTCTCGGCCTCCATCTCATGGGAGCAAACTTGTTTAAAGCCATGAGCTTGTAGTAGCGGCGGTCAGGAAGTTGTCGACGTAGACCGGAAGATGTTGACGACCTTGATCTGCATAGAAAATCATTGCCCCGGAGAAGTAAACACCGGAGAGGGCCTGCATAATGCCCCACATCCGGCTATACGGGGTGAAGGAACACAATTCTCACACACTCACCGACGAGGCGGAACTAGCCAACCTTCATAGACTGAAACTGGAATGGGGGTACCAAGACGCCGCACCATCTGCTCCGCCGGACAGTGCCATCGAGATAAACGTCCAAGAGGAAAAACATATTCTAGAGAACCAAATCTAGGGACACATGACTCACAACGATGCCAAGAAGCACCATCGCCATGTGGACAAGGCGGGGAAGATTTATTCCATGCCGACAACCATCGACGAATGGGGACAAAAATTAAACTAGAAACGTCACCCCATCACCACCGTCTGAGACAGCGGGGTCCCGTCGGCGAACTAGCGACTGAACGGAGAGGGGAGCCTTGATCTCGCCACGAAGGAGGTAGATCGGCACCGCCGCCCTAGCTCCTAGGGTTTGGTGGTAGGGAGAAGGAGGAGAAAACACTTGGATGAACTAATATAATTGACTTTCGGCACTCCCTTTACCAACAGAAGCACCATGTCCAAGACCAAAAATTGACCAGCCATTTATGTTTTAATCGTATATTTAGCACAACACACAATTAAATGATCATATTGTGGGTGTTTGTTCTCTTGGGAAAAAATATACGCATATAATTTCCGTGTGTCCAGTAAACCCTTAGCTCCGTTTGGATGTCTCCATTGGAGAGCTCCGTATTGAATTGATCGGAATTCCAAATCGGTGAGGAAACTGAAATGGGATGAATATGAATTCACCTGTTTGGTTGTCCAGCGAATTGGCCCTTGAAATGCCTCTGAGATTTCAATGCAGAATCTTGTTTGGATGACAAACTTTGGAATTGCATAGCTACATTACCAGGTTATACCTTGTTCTACATCACTCAGAAATGAAATCTGACTATGAATGAATATATAGCAATAAAATAATTAAATATTCTAGAAATGCATCAGGAAACACAAATGGTGATACAATGACAACAATATTTTTTTACGGTAACATAACACAAAATTCGAAACAATAACAAATAGCACGTACTCTCAAATATGGTCTCGTACATGACATAAATCACAACAATTTAGAAGATAGGTCCAAATGCTTGACATAAACAGTTTCGTTTAGTTAGGCGCAATTGATCATAGCATGCCACTGCAGATCTATCATACATGCATTTAAGCAAATATTTCCTATTCCTAATCTTGTCCTCATCATCATTAAAAGTTCCTAGGTCCCTTGGTCCCCTATTCCTTTGTGTAGTAACAAATGCTAATGCAAGAGCACATGTTTCAACAAACAATCTAGTCAGAACAATTCTTTTCCTCTTCCGTCTTTTATTTTCTTCATTTATCCACTCAACCAACTCCAATTGATCCGGCATTGAGCTGTACAATTCGATTATGTAGGATGTAAAACATTGCAGCAAGACATCACATGCACAAATGCATAGAAAACTGGGGATTTCCACCATATACCTTCACTCGGCCTGCAGACTGAAGCTCGGTTCACATATCTGCACAATTTATAAATAAAAAAGTTAGTTAACAGAGAAGAGAAAAGGAATGAACCAAGTTACAGATAGAAGAATGGACAAAGTAAATCCTGCTGCTGGATGAGTCACCATGACCAGAGAGAGCAGGAAGAGCACGAGCTGGACTGGCCAGAGGAGACCTGCACCTCCGCGACCGAAGCCCTGCTGGTGGCTGTCGTGGTCCTGTTGTGACCGTCGCAGTCCTGGTGGTTCGGGACGGGGAGAACGGGAGGAGGGTGTTGGGGAACGTTGCAGAAAACAAAAAATTTCCTACGGCTTCACCAAGATCCATCTATGAGTTCATCTAGCAACGAGTGATCGGATGCAGCTACATACCTTTGTAGATCGCGAGCGGAAGCGTTCAAAGAACGGGGATGAGGTAGTCGAACACGACGTGATCCAAATCACCGGAGATCTTAGCACCGAACGGACGGTACCTCCACGTTCAACACACGTACGGTCAGCGTAATGTCTCCTTCTTCTTGATCCAGCAAGGGGGAAGGAGAAGTTGATGAAGATCCAACAACACGACGGCGTGGTGGTGGATGCAGGGCGTCACAGTAGCAGGGCTTCGCCTATACTACGAGAGAGAGATGTAACAGGGGAGAGGGAGGCGCCAAAAGGCTGAGGTATGATGTCCTCCATCTCCCCCACTATATATAGGGGTGTCTAGGGGGGGAGCCGGCCCTAGGAGATCCAATCTCCTAGGGGGGCGGCGGCCAAGGGGTGGGGGGCTTGCCCCCCAAGCAAGGGGGCGCCCCCCTTTAGGGTTTCCCCCAAACCCTAGGCGCATGGGCCCTTTTGGGGCTGGTGCCCTTGGCCCATATAGGCCAAGGCGCACCCCCTACAGCCCATGTGGCCCCTGGGGCAGGTGGCCCCACCCGGTGGACCCCCGGGACCCTTCCGGTGGTCCCGGTACAGTACCGGTGACCCCGAAACTTGTCCCGATGGCCGAAATAGCACTTCCTATATATATAATTCTTTACCTCCGGACCATTCCGGAACTCCTCATGACGTCCGGGATCTCATCCGGGACTCCGAACAACATTCGGGTTACTGCATATACATATCTTCACAACCCTAGCGTCACCGAACCTTAAGTGTGTAGACCCTACGGGTTCGGGAGACAGGCAGACATGACCAAGACGACTCTCCGGTCAATAACCAACAGCGGGATCTGGATACCCATGTTGGCTCCCACATGCTCCACGATGATCTCATCGGATGAACCACGATGTCGAGGATTCAAGCAACCCCGTATGCAATTCCCTTTGTCAATCAATATGTTACTTGCCCGAGATTCGATCGTCGGTATCCCAATACCTCGTTCAATCTCGTTACCGGCAAGTCACTTTACTCGTACCGTAATGCATGATCCCGTGACCAGACACTTGGTTACTTTGAGCTCATTATGATGATGCATTACTGAGTGGGCCCAGTGATACCTCTCCGTCATACGGAGTGACAAATCCCAGTCTTGATCCGTGTCAACCCAACAGATACTTTCGGAGATACCCGTAGTCTACCTTTATAGTCACCCAGTTACGTTGTGACGTTTGGTATACCCAAAGCACTCCTACGGTATCCGGGAGTTACACGATCTCATGGTCAAAGGAAAAGATACTTGACATTGGAAAAACTCTAGCAAACGAACTATACGATCTTTATGCTATGTTTAGGATTGGGTCTTGTCCATCACATCATTCTCCTAATGATGTGATCTCGTTATTCAATGACATCCAATGTCCATAGTCAGGAAACCATGACTATCTGTTGATCAACGAGCTAGTCAACTAGAGGCTTACTAGGGACATGTTGGTGTCTGTTATTCACACATGTATTACGATTTCCGGATAACACAATTATAGCATGAATAAAGACAATTATCATGAACAAGGAAATATAATAATAATGCTTTTATTATTGCCTCTAGGGCATATTTCCAACAGTCTCCCACTTGCACTAGAGTCAATAATCTAGTTACATTGTGATGAATCGAACACCCATGGAATTCTAGTGTTGATCATGTTTTGCCCTAGGGAGAGGTTTAGTCAACGGATCTGCTACATTCAGGTCCGTATGTACTTTACAAATCTCTATGTGTCCATCTTGAACATTTTCACGAATGGAGTTGAAGCGACGCTTGATGTGCCTTGTCTTCTTGTGAAACCTGGGCTCCTTGGCAAGTGCAATAGCTCCAGTGTTGTCACAAAAGAGTTTGATTGGCCCCGACGCATTGGGTATGACTCCTAGGTCAGTGATGAACTCCTTCACCCATATTGCTTCATGTGCTGCCTCCGAGGCTGCCATGTACTCCGCTTCACATGTAGATCCCGCCACGACGCTCTGCTTGCAACTGCACCAGCTTACTGCCCCACCATTCAAAATATACACGTATCCGGTTTGTGACTTAGAGTCATCCAGATCTGTGTCGAAGCTAGCGTCGACGTAACCCTTTACGATGAGCTCTTCGTCACCTCCATAAATGAGAAACATTTCCTTAGTCCTTTTCAGGTACTTCAGGATATTATTGACTGCTGTCCAGTGTTCCTTGCCGGGATTACTTTGGTACCTTCCTACCAAACTTACGGCAAGGTTTACATCAGGTTTGGTACACAGCATGGCATACATAATAGAACCTATGGCTGAGGCATAGGGGATGACACTCATCTCTTCTATATCTTCTGCCGTGGTCGGACATTGAGCTGAGCTCAATTTCATACCTTATAACACAGGCAAGAACCCCTTCTTAGACTGATCCATATTGAACTTCTTCAATATCTTATCAAGGTATGTGCTTTGTGAAAGACCTATGAGGCGTCTTGATCTATCTCTATAGATCTTGATGCCTAATACATAAGCAGCTTCTCCAAGGTCCTTCATTGCAAAACTCTTATTCAAGTAGGCCTTGATGCTGTCCAAGAGTTCTATATCATTTCCCATCAAAAGTATGTCATCTACATATAATATGAGAAATGCTACAGATCTCCCACTCACTTTCTTGTAAACGCAGGCTTCTCCATAAGTCTACGTAAACCCAAACGCTTTGATCATCTCATCAAAGCGAATGTTCCAACTCCGAGATGCTTGCACCAACCCATAAATCGAGCGTTGGAGCTTGCACACTTTGTCAGCATTCTTAGGATCGACAAAACCTTCCGGCTGCATCATATACAATTCTTCCTTAAGGAAACCATTAAGGAATGCCGTTTTGACGTCCATTTGCCATATCTCATAACCGTAAAATGCGGCAATTGCTAACATGATTCGGACGGACTTTAGCTTCGCTACCGGTGAGAAAGTCTCATCGTAGTCAACCCCTTGAACTTGTCGATAACCCTTAGCGACAAGCCAAGCTTTATAGATGGTCACATTACCATCCGCGTCTGTCTTCTTCTTAAAGATCCATTTATTTTCTATGGCTCGCCGTTCAACGGGCAAGTCAGTCAAAGTCCATACTTCGTTTTCATACATGGATCCTATCTCGGATTTCATGGCTTCTAGCCATTTGTTGGAATCCGGGCCTGCCATCGCTTCTTCATAGTTCGAAGGTTCACCGTTGTCCAACAACATGATTTCCAAGACAGGGTTGCCGTACCACTCTGGTGCGGAACGTGTCCTTGTGGACCTTCGAATTTCAGTAGGAGCTTGATCAGAAGTATCTTGATCATTATCATTAACTTCCTCTCTAGTCGGTGCAGGCACCTCAGGAACATTTTCTTGAGTTGCGCCATTTTCCGGTTCAAGAGGTAATACTTCATCAAGTTCTACTTTCCTCCCACTTACTTCTTTCGAGAGAAACTCTTTCTCTAGAAAGAATCCATTCTTGGCAACAAAGATCTTGCCTTCGGATCTGAGGTAGAAGGTATACCCAACAGTTTCTTTAGGGTATCCTATGAAGACGCATTTTTCCGACTTGGGTTCGAGCTTTTCAGGTTGAAGTTTCTTGACATAAGCATCGCATCCCCAAACTTTTAGAAACGACAGCTTAGGTTTCTTCCCAAACCATAATTCATACGGTGTCGTCTCAACGGATTTCGACGGAGCCCTATTTAAAGTGAATGCGGCAGTCTCTAAAGCATAGCCCCAAAAAGATAGCGGTAAATCGGTAAGAGACATCATAGATCGCACCATATCTAATAAAGTGCGATTACGACGTTCGGACACACCATTACGCTGAGGTGTTCCAGGCGGCGTGAGTTGTGAAACTATTCCACATTTTCTTAAGTGTGTGCCAAATTCGTGACTCAAGTATTCTCCTCCACGATCTGATCGTAGATGATTTTTCTGTCACGTTGATTCTCAACCTCACTCTGAAATTCCTTGAACTTTTCAAAGGTCTCAGACTTGTGTTTAATTAAGTAGACATACCCATATCTACTCAAGTCATCAGTGAGGGTGAGAACATAACGATAGCCACCGCGAGCCTCAACACTCATTGGACCGCACACATCAGTATGTATGATTTCCAATAATTTGGTTGCTCGCTCCATTGTTCCTGAGAACGGAGTCTTGGTCATTTTACCCATGAGGCATGGTTCGCACGTGTCAAATGATTCATAATCAAGAGACTCTAAAAGTCCATCAGCATGGAGCTTCTTCATGCGTTTGCCACCTATGTGACCAAGGCGGCAGTGCCACAAATATGTGGGACTATCATTATAAACCTTACATCTTTTGGTACTCACACTATGAATATGTGTAGCGCTACGCTCGAGATTCATTAAAAATAAACCATTCACCATAGGAGCATGACCATAAAACATATCTCTCATATAAATAGAACAACCATTATTCTCGGATTTAAATGAGTAGCCATCTCAAATTAAACAAGATCCCGATACAATGTTCATGCTCAAAGCTGGCACTAAATAACAATTATTAAGTTTTAAAACTAATCCCGAAGGCAAATATAGAGGTAGTGTGCCGACGGCGATCACATTGACCTTGTAACCATTCCCGACGCGCATCGTCACCTCGTCCTTTGCCAGTCTCCGCTTATTCCGCAGCCCCTGCTTTGAGTTACAAATGTGAGCAACTGCACCGGTATCAAATACCCAGGAGCTACTATGGGTACTAGTAAGGTACACATCAATTACATGTATATCATATATACCTTTTGTTTTGCCGGCCTTCTTGTCTGCTAAGTATTTGGGGTAGTTCCGCTTCCAGTGACCACTTCCCTTGCAATAAAAGCACTCAGTCTCGGGCTTGGGTCCATTCTTTGGCTTCTTCCCAGCAGCTTGCTTGCCGGGCGCGGCAACTCCCTTGCCGTCCTTCTTGAAGTTCTTTTTACCCTTGCCCTTCTTGAACTTAGTGGTTTTATTGACCATCAACACTTGATGTTCCTTCTTGACTTCTACCTTTGCTGATTTCAGCATTGCAAATACCTCAGGAATGGTCTTTTCCATCCCCTGCATATTGAAGTTCATCACAAAGCTCTTGTAGCTTGGTGGAAGCGACTGGAGGATTCTGTCAATGACCGCATCATCCAGGAGATTAACTCCCAGCTGAGTCAAGCGGTTATGTAACCCAGACATAGTGAGTATGTGCTCACTGACAGAACTATTTTCCTCCATCTTACAGCTAAAGAATTTGTCGGAGACTTCATATCTCTCGACCCGGGCATGAGCTTGAAAAACCATTTTCAGCTCTTCGAACATCTCATATGCTCCATGTCTCTCAAAACGCTTTTGGAGCCCCGGCTCTAAACTGTAAAGCATGCCGCACTGAACGAGGGAGTAGTCATCAGCACGTGTCTGCCAAGCGTTCATAACGTCTTGGTTCTGTGGGACAGGCGGGTCACCTAGCGGTGCTTGTAGGACATAATCTTTCTTGGCAGCTATGAGGATGATCCTCAGGTTCCGGACCCAGTCCGTATAGTTGCTGCCATCGTCTTTCAGCTTGGTTTTCTCTAGGAACGCGTTGAAGTTGAGGACTACATTGGCCATTTGATCTACAAGACATATTGTAAATATTTTAGACTAAGTTCATCTAATCAAATTATTCAATGAACTCCCACTTAGATAGACATCCCTCTTCTAGTCATCTAAGTATAACATGATCCGAGTCAACTAGGCCGCGTCCGATCATCACGTGAGACGGACTAGTCAACGTCGGTGAACATCTTCATGTTGATCGTATCTTCCATACGACTCATGCTCGATCTTTTGGTCTTCTGTGTTCCGAGGCCATGTCTGTACATGCTAGGCTCGTCAAGTCAACCTAAGTGTTTGCATGTGTAAATCTGTCTTACACCCGTTGTATGTGAACGTTTGGATCAAACACCCGATCATCACGTGGTGCATTGAAACAACGAACTGTCGCAACGGTGCACAGTTAGGGGGAACACTTCTTGAAATTATTATGAGGGATCATCTTATTTACTACCGTCGTTCTAAGTAAACAAGATGCAAAACATGATAAACATCACATGCAATCAAATAATAAACGTGACATGATATGGCCAATATCACATAGCTCCTTTGATCTCCATCTTGGGGCTCCATGATCATCTTGTCACCGGCTTGACACCATGATCTCCATCATCATGATCTCCATCATCGTGTCTCCATGAAGTTGCTCGCCAACTATTACTTCTACTACTATGGCTAACGCGTTTAGCAATAAAGTATAGTAATTTACATGACGTTTCTCAATGACACGCAGGTCATACAAAAATAAAGACAACTCCTATGGCTCCTGCCGGTTGTCATACTCATCGACATGCAAGTCGTGATTCCTATTACAATAGCATGAACAACTCATACATCATATATAGATCATTCATCATTCATCACAACTTTGGCCATATCATATCACAAAGCACTTGCTGCAAAAACAAGTTAGACGTCCTCTAATTGTTGTTGCAAGTTTTACGTGGCTGAATTAGGGTTCTAGCAAGAACGTTTTCTTACCTACGTGAAAGCCACAACGTGATTTGTCAACTTCTATTTACCCTTCATAAGGACCCTTTTCATCGAATCCGCTCCAACTAAAGCAGGAGAGACAGACACCCGCCAGCCACCTTATGCAACTAGTGCATGTTAGTCGGTGGAACCGGTCTCACGTAAGCATACGTGTAAGGTTGGTCCGGGCCGCTTCATCCCACAATACCGTTGAAGCAAGATAAGACTAGTAGCGGCAAGAAAGTTGACAACATCTACGCCCACAACAAATTGTGTTCTACTCGCGCAAGAAGAACTACGCATAGACCTAGCTCATGATGCCACTGTTGGGGAACGTTGCAGAAAACAAAAAATTTCCTACGGCTTCACCAAGATCCATCTATGAGTTCATCTAGCAACGAGTTATCGGATGCATCTACATACCTTTGTAGATCGCGAGCGGAAGCGTTCAAAGAACGGGGATGAGGTAGTCGAACACGACGTGATCCAAATCACCAGAGATCTTAGCACCGAACGGACGGTACCTCCGCGTTCAACACACGTACGGTCAGCGTAATGTCTCCTTCTTCTTGATCCAGCAAGGGGGAAGGAGAAGTTGATGAAGATCCAACAACACGACGGCGTGGTGGTGGATGCAGGGCGTCACAGTAGCAGGGCTTCGCCTATACTACGAGAGAGAGATGTAACAGGGGAGAGGGAGGCGCCAAAAGGCTGAGGTATGATGTCCTCCATCTCCCCCACTATATATAGGGGTGTCTAGGGGGGGAGCCGGCCCTAGGAGATCCAATCTCCTAGGGGGGCGGCGGCCAAGGGGTGGGGGGCTTGCCCCCCAAGCAAGGGGGCGCCCCCCTTTAGGGTTTCCCCCAAACCCTAGGCGCATGGGCCCTTTTGGGGCTGGTGCCCTTGGCCCATATAGGCCAAGGCGCACCCCCTACAGCCCATGTGGCCCCTGGGGCAGGTGGCCCCACCCGGTGGACCCCCGGGACCCTTCCGGTGGTCCCGGTACAATACCGGTGACCCCGAAACTTGTCCCGATGGCCGAAATAGCACTTCCTATATATATAATTCTTTACCTCCGGACCATTCCGGAACTCCTCGTGACGTCCGGGATCTCATCCGGGACTCCGAACAACATTCGGGTTACTGCATATACATATCTTCACAACCCTAGCGTCACCGAACCTTAAGTGTGTAGACCCTACGGGTTCGGGAGACAGGCAGACATGACCGAGACGACTCTCCGGTCAATAACCAACAGCGGGATCTGGATACCCATGTTGGCTCCCACATGCTCCACGATGATCTCATCGGATGAACCACGATGTCGAGGATTCAAGCAACCCCGTATGCAATTCCCTTTGTCAATCAATATGTTACTTGCCCGAGATTCGATCGTCGGTATCCCAATACCTCGTTCAATCTCGTTACCGGCAAGTCACTTTACTCGTACCGTAATGCATGATCCCGTGACCAGACACTTGGTTACTTTGAGCTCATTATGATGATGCATTACTGAGTGGGCCCAGTGATACCTCTCCGTCATACGGAGTGACAAATCCCAGTCTTGATCCGTGTCAACCCAACAGATACTTTCGGAGATACCCGTAGTCTACCTTTATAGTCACCCAGTTACGTTGTGACGTTTGGTATACCCAAAGCACTCCTACGGTATCCGGGAGTTACACGATCTCATGGTCAAAGGAAAAGATACTTGACATTGGAAAAACTCTAGCAAACGAACTATACGATCTTTATGCTATGTTTAGGATTGGGTCTTGTCCATCACATCATTCTCCTAATGATGTGATCTCGTTATCAATGACATCCAATGTCCATAGTCAGGAAACCATGACTATCTGTTGATCAACGAGCTAGTCAACTAGAGGCTTACTAGGGACATGTTGGTGTCTGTTATCCACACATGTATTACGATTTCCGGATAACACAATTATAGCATGAATAAAGACAATTATCATGAACAAGGAAATATAATAATAATGCTTTTATTATTGCCTCTAGGGCATATTTCCAACAGAGGGAACGGGAAAGAGGTGGATGGACGGGAGGACGGTCCTGCTGTGGCCGCCGCCGAGATGCACAAGGACGGACATGGGAACGGGAGGAGGGACTGGGGAAGGAGATGGGAAGAGGAGGAGGGAGTCGGGCCGAATCGGACCTATGACCGGAGCTGCGGAGATCCGTGGGCCTCGCCGCCGAGCTCCCTGGTGGTCGCCGCTCGTTCCTCCCCCTTCTTTTCCTTTTGCTCGAGGAGGCAGGGGATAAGGCAGCGAGGGGGTACGTTTTGCGGGAAAGGCCAATTCGGAGCAAATCGCAGCGCCAAGGCTCTGTATTGTGGAACGAAAGTTTGGTGGGAAGGAATACAAAGTTGGATTGGGTTTCGTTTCCAAGCGACAATTCACAGTCCAGCCAAACAGCTGAGGCCTTCTTTGGTTCGTAGGATAGAAATTTTATAGGAATAGGAAAATCATAGGAAGTGAGATGACATGCATCTCAATTCCTATAGAGGAAGAGATGTCATTTGGTGCATAGGATAGGAATTTTTCCATTGAGTCTAGGCTAATGTTTTTTTCCTCCAAAATGTGAAGGATTGAATCCTATCCTACATAGGAATAGGAATCCATTCCTACAAACCAAAGGGCTTCAAAGGAATTTTTCCTTTGCAAATCCTATCTTATAGAATTCCTATAAAATTCCTACAAACCAAAGGAGGCCTGAATTGTAATTTGGAGAATACCAAATCCATTTCAGGCATCTCAATTGGGACATCCAAACGCAGTGTTAAATGAAAAGGACCGTCTTCATTGGATTGGAGAAAAAGATTGGAAGGAGCTTATTTGCAAAGAAATTATTAATAGGAGGTTGGTGACAATCTGGAGTTACTAGCAAATAAGTACAGCTCTGACTAGGAAATAAATCAAATAAATTTGGCTATTGAAACTAACGAATTGCATGCCTAATCAGTTAATTGGGGAATTAGGAAACTCATTACTTGTCCCTGCAATTTATATGCCTCGCTCTCTTCTCCCCACTCAAGGCCTCTCTCTCTCTCTCTCTCTCTCCATGTAGGAAGCCACATGGAAAGCATGGCAGAGAAGGTCAGCACCCTCTTTCTCACTCTCTCTCTATGTGTGTGTGTGTGTGTTGTCATTTGCAAGATAGTGTATTTATGTTGTACAAGTGTTGCGTGTTTGTCTTGCATGTTATATGCCTGTGTTGTCAACGACACAGATCTCCACGCTGATCCTCAAGGTTGATCTTGGGTGCTGCCCGTGTTACAAAAAGATCCGCAAGATCCTTTGCAAACTCCAAGGTACGTACGCTGAAATTAACCTTACATCCATGCATGCTTCTGATCCTAGCAGACGTAATTTACAATTTTGATGGAAATGGATCTGCATGTACGTGCAGATGAGGAGAGGATCAGGACCATCTCCTACGACGATGGGAACCATACGATCGCGGTGGCCGGCCCGTTCGACCCGCACAAGCTCTCCTGCAAGATCAGGTGCAAGGGACGGAAGCTGATCAAGGGCATCCACATCCTGCAACACAACGGCGGTGCCGAGCCGCCGGCAATGAACAACGGTAAAAACAATCACAAGGGGAAGACCAAGGAGCCACCGCCATCATCGCCAATTCATGAGCCACCCCCGCCGCCACCCGTGGACGAGAAGCCACCGTCACCCGTGCAGCCGGCTCCCCCTGACAGACACGTGTCACCGGTGATGGAGGCGACGATCGAGGAGAAGAAGCCGGGGGAGAACCCTGCCGAGCTAAAGCTGCCGCCGTTGGGTTCTTCATCACCGGCGGCGGCGGAGCCAGTAGTGGAGCAGGTGAGGCCCGTTTCGCCGGTCGACGTGAAGCCACCGCCGGTGGAGATCCCTTCGTGGCCGGCACCACCGCAACCAATGGCAATGGGACACTGCGGCTGCTCCTGCTGCAAGCCGTGCTACCAGGGGTACTACGAGGGGTGCAGGTGCTGCAGCTGCGGCAGGGTGTACGGCTACGCCGTCAGCGTCGTGCCGACGCCGGCGGGGGCGGGGTGCTACGCAGGCGGGGGGTACAGCAGGTCGGCCTGCCAACTCTTCAGCGACGAGGATCCCACCAGTGCTTGCACCATCATGTGATTCTTCAGTCTTCTTTTGCGCATATTGTTTGCTGAGAAACCTTTTTTTTGTTTTAATTAAGGAATGTTTGCTGAGAAAGCTTTTTTTTGTTACTCCGTGTTGACTTTCAATAACTAGAACATGAAAGTGCGTCTTGCTGCGCCCACCCATGTTCAGAAAATAATGAAAGATATTTGGAAAATAATGATTACAATGACATTCGTGGTATAATTTTATTGGTTTGAGTTATGACACGCGGTGTGAAGGTCTCGCATGTTTGTTTACAAAATCAAACTTCCTACTTTATCTTTATCAACAACCCAAGTATTTCTCAAGTTGTGTATTGATTTGTCGAAATAACATTGAGAATAAGACAATTGTTAAGTCTTAGTTTAAACAGTGGTAAAACATGATGCATGAAATGCGCAATAACACTGATCTTGTAAGTGCACTACATGTTGTACTTTTGTTTGAGAGATATTGCATTGCACCAAAGCTCGTCAAGTACAGGGTAACCAACATTAGTTGGAAGATTAGGAGGTGGAATTGGATAAAGATTATATTACTTTGTAGAATGATTGTGTTGGTGATCAAGCCGTTGGAACTTAATATAGTAGACTAACTGAAAAGTAAAGTTGTTTATTCAAGTATGTTAATCTTAAAATACTAAATTGACACTTTTTGAAACATACACATCACCAACAACACCAACTTATGAAAACATGCAGTGCTAAACATGGGCATATCTACAACTATCAGCTTAACCAACAATACCAAAACTTATGAAAACATGCAATGCTAATATTGGGCATATCTACAACTATCGGCTTAACCAACAATACCAAAACTTATGAAAACATGCAATACTAAATTGTGATGTTATACTCATCTCCAATCCTTCTAGTGAAAGGAAGATATGTTCTATAATTATGGGTAGAGAAGTAGAGGCATTAGGTCAACTCCAACGCTCGACCCAAAATGGACGTCCGTTTTGTCCGGATTTTGTCCGTTTAGGTCAGGCAAAGGGGCGGCGTCCGGCCGTTTTCCTGGATGCGTTGGCAGCGCGCCCAACGCGGCCGACGCATCTGGTCCTCCCCCCCCCCCCCCCCCCCCCCCCCACGTGGTCGTTTTGCTGGATGTAGCCAATTTTTGAACTAAACATTGCAAGATAGTTTACATCCTCCTTGCACTCAAACTAATAGTCGTATGCTAACACTCCTTCCCAAATACGATTGAATACATGCCTAGTCGTTCGAAAGCGGCATCGGAAAAGATGGAGTTTGAATAGCGGGGAATCTTCAAAGTAATCGACATAGAGTTGGGCATTACTTCTCTCCCTGTTGCGGTTCAAGGACGGAGCATGGTCCGGGATTGATCCCCTGAACCTAGGTCGCTGCCTAGCAAATGTGGTCATTGGCGACTAATGCAAAAACCACAAGATCTTTGTCTTCTGACGACGAATCATCTACGAAAAAATGAAGTTGTTGAAAAAAAACCCGTCCCCACTATCCATGCACTAGTAGAAAAGGGGGCAAAGGTCCAGGCCGGGTCAGCCCATTAGTCCTGGTTCAGTCTAGAACCGGGACCAATGGAGGCATTGGACCCGGTTCGTGAGCCCAGGGGGCCGGCCAGGCCACGTGGGCCATTGGTCCCGGTTCGTCTGGACCTTTTGGTCCCGGTTGGCGGGACGAACCGGGACCAATGGGCTTGGCTCCTGGCCCACCACCATTGGTCCCGGTTGGTGGCCTGAACCGGGACCAAAGGCTCCCCTTTAGTCCCGGTTCATGCCACGAACCGGGACCAATGAGGTGCCTATATATACCCTCGCCCGCGAGCAGAGCACTCCAGTGCTCTATTTTTCTCTGGCCGACGAGGGGAGGGCTTTGTGGTGCTCTAGCTCACCTCCTATGCACATGAGGTGTTCGATGAAATGCCCGAGCCACACTAGTTAAGCTTTCTCCTCTCGAAGCTCGACCTCAAAACTCTAGATTTAGCGGTCCGTCACGCCCCACCCCCGTCTTCACCGCCGTCGATCACCCGCGCCGATCTCATCACCGACACCACCGTGGTGAGCCTCCTGTTCTTATCTTCTTTCTGAAAGGAAAAATATTCTTACTTGTATGTTTAGATAGATACTTGTATCATTTTCTTACTTTTATTATTGCATCTTATATAGTGCGATGGTTTTGGTATCCGCCCCCGTCGGCCCTCGTCCTGTCTATGATTCGGATGTGGTATATATATTATCTTTATAACTATTGGTTCATTTATTGTTTATGAAAATTATGCCGACCAACGTGACATAGATTTTATTTATCTAGGATGTATGTGAACCGGAAATTCCAACCGACCCTATTGTCGAGAGGTTAAATTTAGTTGAAGAAGAAAACAATTTCTTGAAGGAAAAAATAAAAAAAATTGAGGAGGAGGAGATGATATTGGAGTTGCATGTTGCGGATGTCGTCGATGATCACAAGATCAAGATGGATGCAATGCGCTTGAAGATTAGAAAGATTAGAAAATATGCCATTCATACCGAGGCTTGGTATCATTATGCCGTTGGATCAATTGTTACCTTGGTTGCGATTATGATCGCCTTTGTTTTCGCATTAAAATGTTTTACATAGTTTCAATGTAAGGTTTAATTAATTAGATGCTCTGGAGAGCTACATGTTGTTAGATGAGAACTATGTATGTACTTTGGTTTTAATGTGATGATGAACTTCTATTAATTTGGAAACTTAATTATATATAATGCACGCAGATGAACCGGCAATGGATGTACGGTGACAGACACACCTCCGAGTACATTAAGGGCGTGCATGAGTTTCTCGATGCGGTTGAGGCAAACAAGCAGAATGGTTTTATGTGTTGTCCATGCACTAAATGTGGGAATACGATGTCTTACTCTAACCGGAAAATCCTTCACACCCACCTGCTTTACAAGGGTTTCATGCCACACTATAATGTTTGGACGAGGCACGGAGAAATAGGGGTTATGATGGAAGACGACGAAGAAGAAGAGTACGATGACAACTATGTGCCCCCTGAATACCGTGATGCTGCAACGGGGGGAGCTGGTGAAGATCAAGAGGAACCAGACGATGTGCCCAATGATGCTGCAACGGGTGAAGCTGCTGAAGATCAAGAGGAACCAGACGATGTGCCCGATGATGATGATCTCCGCCGGGTCATTGTCGATGCAAGGACGCAATGCCAAAGTCAAAAGGAGAAGCTGAAGTTCGATCGCATGTTAGAGGATCACAAAAAAGGGTTGTACCCCAATTGCGAAGATGGCAACACAAAGCTCGGTACCGTACTGGAATTGCTGCAGTGGAAGGCAGAGAATGCTGTGCCTGACAAAGGATTTGAGAAGCTACTGAAAATATTGAAGAAGAAGCTTCCAAAGGATAATGAATTGCCCGACAGTACATACGTAGCAAAGAAGGTCGTATGCCCTCTAGGATTGGAGGTGGAGAAGATACATGCATGCCCTAATGACTGCATCCTATACCGCGGTGCATACAAGGATCTGAACGCATGCCCGGTATGCGGTGCATTGCGGTATAAGATCAGACGAGATGACCCTGGTGATGTTCACGGCGAGCCCCACAGGAAGAGGGTTCCTGCGAAGGTGATGTGGTATGCTCCTATAATACCACGGTTGAAACGTCTGTTCAGAAACGGAAAGCATGCCAAGTCGATGCGATGGCACAGTGAGTACTGTAAGAAAGACGGGAAGTTGAGAGCACCCGCTGACGGGTCGCAGTGGAGAAAAATCAAGAGAAAGTACTGGGATGAGTTTTCAAAGGACCCAAGGAACGTATGGTTTGCTTTAAGCGCGGATGGCATTAATCCTTTCGGGGAGCAGAGCAGCAATCCCAACACCTGGACTGTGACTCTATGTATGTATAACCTTCCTCCTTGGATGTGCATGAAGCGGAAGTTCATTATGATGCCAGTTCTCATCCAAGGCCCTAAGCAACCCGGCAACGACATTGATGTGTACCTAAGGCCATTAGTTGAAGAACTTTTACAGCTGTGGAATGGAAACGGTGTACGTACATGGGATGAGCACAGACAAGAGGAATTTAACCTAAAGGCGTTGCTGTTCGTGACCATCAACGATTGGCCCGCTCTTAGTAACCTTTCAGGATAGACAAACAAAGGATACCACGCATGCACACACTGTTTAGATGACACTGAAAGTATATACCTGGTCAAATGCAGGAAGAATGTGTACCTGGGCCATCGTCGATTTCTTCCGACCAACCATCAATGTCGAAAGAAAGGCAAGCATTTCAAAGGCGAGGCAGATCACTTGAAGAAGCCCGCCATGCGTACCGGTGATGACGTACTTGCTATGGTCAATGATTTACACGTAATCTTTGGAAAGGGTCCCGGCACACTAGCTGTTCCGAATGACGCTGAGGGACACGAACCCATGTGGAAGAAGAAATCTATATTTTGGGACCTACCCTACTGGAAAGACCTAGAGGTCCGCTCTTCAATCGACGTGATGCACGTGACGAAGAACCTTTGCATGATCCTGCTAGGCTTCTTGGGCGTGTATGGAAAGACAAAAGATACACCTGAGGCACTGGAGGACCTGCAACGTTTGCACGAAAAAGACGGCATGCCTCCGAAGCAGTATGAAGGTCCTGCCAGCTACGCTCTTACGAAAGAAGAGAAAGAAATCTTCTTTGAATGCCTGCTCAGTATGAAGGTCCCGACTGGCTTCTCGTCGAATATAAAGGGAATAATAAATATGCCAGAGAAAAAGTTCCAGAACCTAAAGTCTCATGACTGCCACGTGATTATGACGCAACTGCTTCCGGTTGCATTGAGGGGGCTTCTACCGGAAAACGTCTGATTAGCCATTGTGAAGCTATGTGCATTCCTCAATGCAATCTCTCAGAAGGTGATCGATCCAGAAATCGTACCAAGGCTAAGGAGTGATGTGGCGCAATGTCTTGTTAGTTTTGAGCTGGTGTTCCCACCATCATTCTTCAATATCATGACGCATGTCCTAGTTCATCTAGTCGACGAGATTGTCATTTTGGGGCCCGTATTTCTACACAATATGTTCCCCTTTGAGAGGTTCATGGGAGTCCTAAAGAAATATGTCTGTAACCGCGCTAGGCCAGAAGGAAGCATCTCCATGGGCCATCAAACAGAGGATGTCATCGGGTTTTGTGTTGACTTCATTCCTGGCCTTAAGAAGATAGGTCTCCCTAAATCGCGGTATGAGGGGAGACTGACTGGAAAAGGCACGCTAGGAGCGGACTCAATAATATGCAGGGACGGGCATTCTTGGTCTCAAGCACACTACACAGTTCTACAGAACTCTACCTTGGTGACCCCGTATGTCGATGAACACAAGAACAGTCTGCGCTCCAAACACCCGGAGCAGTGCGACGACTAGATTACATGTGAACACATTAGGACTTTCAGCAGTTGGTTGGAAGCACGTCTCAGAGGTGACAACACTGTTTGTGATGAGTTGTACTTGTTGTCCAGGGGACCATCTATGACTGTATTGATTTACAAAGGATACGAGATAAATGGGAATACATTTTACACGATTGACCAAGATCAAAAGAGCACCAACCAAAACAGCGGTGTCCGCTTTGATGCAACAACCGAGAAGGGAAAGGACACATATTATGGTTACATAGTGGACATATGGGAACTTGACTACGGACAAGATTTTAAGGTCCCTATGTTTAAGTGCAAATGGGTCAATCTGTCAGGAGGCGGGGTACATGTAGACCCACAGTACGGAATGACAACAGTCGATCTGAAAAATCTTGGGTACACTAACGAACCGTTCGTCCTAGCCAATGATGTGGCACAGGTTATCTATGTGAAGGACATGTCTACCAGACTGAGAAAAAGAAAAGATAAGGAAACGAATACATCATACGATGAGCCAAAGCGCCACATAGTTCTTTCAGGAAAAAGGGACATCCTGGGATGGAGGGCAAGACAGACATGTCTGAAGATTATGAAAAGTTTCATGAAATTCCTCCCTTCAATGTCAAGGCTGACCCAAGCATCCTGATAAACGATGAAGATTATCCATGGTTACGGCGCAGTAAGCAAATGACACAAGCGAAGAAAAAGTGAAGACTTTCTCCCGCAACTATTATGATGATACCATGCCAAATTTGTAACAGACGAGTATGCTATGCCAACCTTTTCAGAGTTCATTTGAAAACTATGAATTTAGGTCGAATTTTCTCTATAGGTGCATCTATGTTCATTTTTTTAGTAAAGTCAATCACAAACTTGTGATTCACACAAATTTCAAAGAATTCAAATTTTAACTATTCAAATTTGAAAACTAATGGCACTAACAGAAAGTTTATAATTTTTCTAAAACTAATGGCACTAACAAAAAGTTTATAATTTTGCTGACCTAAAAGCAAAAAGAATTAAAAAATAAAGCAAGAAACAAAAGAAAATAAATAATACAGAAAACAAAACAAAAAAACTAGAAAAAAATAAAAATAGCAACAATAAGTATTTTGTTGTAAGTAGAAACAAAATAAAATAAATAAAGCAACAAAGAAAACAAAAAAACTAAAAAAGTGTTTTCAAATTTGAAAACTAATGGCACTAACAGAAAGTTTATAATTTTTCTAAAACTAAAAGCAAAAAGAATTAAAAAATAAAGCAAAAAACAAAAGGAAATAAATAATGCAGAAAACAAAACAAAAAAACTGGAAAAAATAGGGCTCGCCCCTGGCCCATGACCATTAGTCCCGGTTTGTGCCACAAACTGGGACTAAAGGGTTGGCCCTCGTTGCACCCGGAGTTTAGTCCCACCTCGCCAACCGAAGGGCGCCCACACCTGTTTATAAGCCCGTCCCTCTCTGCGTTGTTGAGCTCCTCTCAAAGTGAAAATAGAAAAGTGAAAATAGATGCCCCTATACAGGAAATTGGACCTAAATTCATAATGAATTTCTCTGAAATTCATAGAAATTGATTATGAATTTAGGTTTAATTTTCTCTATAGGTGCATCTATGTTCACTAACAAAAGTTTATAATTTTTGTGACCTAAAAGAAAAAAGAAATCACTAAAAAACTATAAGTATTTAGTTCTAAGTAGAAATGAAAAAATAAATAGCAAGAAAGAAAAAAATGCCTATAATATTTGTTATGACTAACTAAAATTACCAAATTGAGTATAATGATAAAACACAGTAATATTAAATAGCAGGAAAAAAATGACTCAAAAATCAATTTTTGTAGTAAAGTTATTCATAAACTAGTGATTCACACAAATTTTAAAAAATTCAAATTTAAACTAATCAAATTTTAAAACTAATGGCAATAAGAGAAAGTTTATAATTTTTGTGACCTAAAAGAAAAAAGAAATCACTAAAAAACTATAAGTATTTAGTTCTAAGTAGAAATGAAAAAATAAATAGCAAAAAAAATGCCACCTACTAGGCCAGCACGGCCTGAATACGACTAGAAACCCAACCATGGCCAGGATTCAGGCCCGCAGCAGGCCCAGTAGGCCTAGGCCCAGTAGGCCCACAGGCATTGCAGTGACAGATTAGGCCCGAAAGCCTGCAGTTGAGAGGAGCTCGAGAGGGTGCGCGCAGCAGCGCTTATAAACCACTCCCGAGCCCTCTCAATTAGCAAGGTGGGACTAAACTTTTGGGCGCGGGGCAGCACAAGGCCATTGGTCCCGGTTGGTGGGACGAACCGGGACCAAAGGGTGGCATTGGTCCCGGTTCGTGGCACAAACCAGGACCAATGCCCCCCTTTAGTCCCGGTTGGTACCACCAACCGGGACCAAAGGCCGCCGCTTCCCGCCCTTTGGGCTGCTGGAAAGAGGCCTTTGGTCCCGGTTGCTCGCACAAACCGGGACTAAAGGGGGGCATTGGTCCCGGTTTGTGCCACGAACCGGGACCAATGACTTTGCTATATAAGCAAAGACTTAGGAAATTTTCACATTTCCCTTGCAGTTGCCCCCGACGACGCCGAGCACATCGACGCCGCCAGGCTGCCCCGACGCCGCCCGCCGCCCCCGCCGTCGCCGTCGCCCGCCTGTCGTCGCCATCGCCCGGGCCCTCGCCGGCCGTCGCCCGTGCCCTCGCCCGACGTCGTCGCCCGCGCCCGACGCCCTCGCCGCGCGCCGCCGTCCCCTGCCTCGACGCGCTCCGCCCCTGCCCCGTCGCCGTAGCCGTGCCGCCGTCCCCTGCCCCGACGCGTCGCCGCCTCTGTGAGCACCGCGCGTCTGCCGCCACCGCTGCCGCCGTGCTATTTTTTTAATTATATACATGCTATTTTTTACATGTTTTTACATTTTCATATATATATATATATGTATGTATGTATTTTTTAGATATATGTATTTTTTTATGTATGTTCATATATGTATGTTCATATATGTATGTATGTATTTTTTACATGTTTTTTGTATGTATGTATGTATTTTTTCAATTGTAATGATGTTTAAAAAATACATATATGCAAAAGTTAGATTTTTAATTAGAAAAGTTTTATCTATATATGTTCTCGGATTTAGTACATTTTAGGTTAGTTTTATATATTTAGGAAGAAGGAATAGAAGGTTCGAAGCAGAAGGAAGAAAAGGTTTTATATATGCAAAAGTTACATTTTTAGAAAAGTTTTATATATCTAGCTAAAGGAAGGAGAAGAAAAAGAATGAGTGGAAAAAGGAAAATAAGAAGATGAAGAAAGGAGAAGAAGAGGAGAAAGAAGAGGAAAAAAGAAGAAAAAGAAGAGGAGAAGAAGAAAGGAATAGAGGAGAAGAAGAAAAAATAGAAATTTCTGTTTTTTCTTCTTCTCCTCTATTCCTTTCTTCTTCTCCTCTTTTTTTTCTTCTTTTTTTTCTTCGATCTTCTCCTCTATTCCTTTCTTCTTCTACTCTATTCCCTCTCCCGATAACTTCAACACGAGGGGGGGTCGATATACCCCTCGGATAACTTCGACATGAGGGGCGGTCGATATATATACCCCCTCTCGACTGTGATAACTTATACCGCGGGAGCACCCCCGACCCTCTCGCTCGACCAAAACTCTCGAGGACACCCAAACCCTAGAAAAAAACGATGTCGGTCTCCTACCCCCTCCCGCCGCGCCCCTACCCGACAAACTCTCTCGAGGCCACCCCAAACCCTTGAAGCGTTGTCGAGGCCACCCCAAACCCTAGAGAAGCAGCATCGAGGCCACTAATTAATATATATGATTCCTTACTATGATTAGCTAGCTAGTTCTACGTTTGCCACTAATATATCCATCTGTCATGTTTGAACAATAATTGCCATGTTGTAAATATTTGTAGAAAGTATGGACACCGCCCGAGACGAAGCAAAAGAAGCGTTGTTGAGGGACATAATCGCAGAAGGAAGTGATGCCATCTCGTTGTTTCTCAACGACACCGATGGTCTAGAAGGAAAGGGTGAAGAAGCTGGCTCCGATGACCTAATGCCGGTGCAAGAAGGAGAATGTGAGGATGGCTCCGGTGACCCAATGCCGGTGCAAGAAGGAGACCGTGATGACGGCTCCGGTGACCGAACCGAGTCCGGCCAGGTATATATATATATTAGTTAAGCCTGTGATGACTAGCTAATTGATGCATTCATTGTTTTGGTATGTACACATATTAATTAAGTCTTTGTTCTTTTTTCTAGCCCTCCAGATCGAGCACAACTGAGGTAAAGAGACGAGGCCCGAAGAAAAATTTGAGCTCGGATGAAAGGTTTGAGATCATAGCAATCGCGCCCGACGGCCAACCGATTGAACCCATCCGAACAAAGAACGCATTTGTTGCTCAGTGCGGGGTTCTGGTTAGGGACAAGATCCCGATCAGCATCCAGCAATGGTTAAAGCCGGCTACAGAAGACCCTGAGGTGTCTTACGTTAATGATATGCAGAAAAATGATCTTTGGACTGAGCTGAAGTCAAATTTCACCCTACCGCCAGAGGATGATCCGGAGAAGCCAGTTAAAGAGCAATTAATCAAGTCTTTTGCTCTTAAGAGGATGGCAGACCTATTCAGGAGGTGGAAGAAAGATCTGAATAGGTTTGTCGATAAAAAAGAGACACCAGAATTCAAGGGCAGATATGAGAAGATCAGAGATCACTGGCCCGCATTTGTGGCCAACAAGACATCGGAAAAGAGTAAGAAGATGTAGGTGACAAACAAGAAAAATGCTGCGAAGAAGAAGCTTCACCATCGCACGGGGTCAGGTGGCTACCTCGTAGCTCGGCCTAAGTGGGCCAAGGCTGAGAATGATCTGGTTGAAAAAGGGATCGAAGCAGAGACAATGAACTGGCCAGACCGTTGCCGGACTTGGTGATAACCCACAAGTATAGGGGATCGCAACAGTTTTCGATAAGTAAGAGTGTCGAACCCAACAAGGAGCTAAAGGTAGAACAAATATTCCCCAAAGTTCTATCGACCACCGATACAACTCTACGCACGCTTAATGTTTACTTTACCTAGAACAAGTATAAAACTAGAAGTACTTTGTAGGTGTTTTTGGGTAGGCTTGCAAGAAAGTAAAGAGCACGAAAATAAAACTAGGGGCCGTTAGATAAAGACACAACTAAAATAAATATAGCGAGTGTGGAAAAGTGATGGTAGGTGTGGCGAAATTGTCCCCTAAGCAATTGACTACTTTACTAGACCGATAGCAAGTATTATGTGGGAGAGGCCACTGCTAGCATGTTATCCCTTACTTGGAATTCTATGCACTTACGATTGGAACTATTAGCAAGCGTCTGCAACTACTAACGTTCATTAAGGTAAAACCCAACCAGAGCATTAAGATATATTGGTCCCCCTTCAATCCCGTATGCATCAATTTCTATGCTAGGTTGAAGCTTCTGTCACTCTTGCCCTCCAATACATAGTCCTATCAACATACAACTAACCCTATGGTGTGATCCACGCGCGCGCTCATATGATGGGCACCAAAGGGCAGCAACATAACCACAAGCAAATTAAATCAATCATAGCAATTCATCAACCACCAGTAGGACAACGAAAATCTACTCAGACATCATAAGATGGCAACACATCATTGGAAAATAATATGAAGCATAAAGCACCATGTTAAGGTAGAGGGTACAGCAGGTTGCGGGAGAGTGGACCGCTGTAGATAGAGGGGGGAAGGTGATGGAGATGTTGGTGAAGATGACGGTGGTGTTGGTGAAGATCGCGGTGATGATGATGGCCCCCGGCGGCGTTCCGGCGCCACCGGAAGCGAGGGGGAGAGAGCCCCCCTCCTTCTTCTTCTTCCTTGACCTTCTCCCTAGATGGGAGAAGGGTTTACCCTCTGTTCCTTGGCTCCCATGGCTTGGGAGGGGCGAGAGCCCCTCCGAGATTGGATCTATCTCTCTGTTTCTGCGTTCTGTCCTGGCTCTGTTTAACCGTTTCGCGTATATATGGAGATCCGTAACTCCGATTGGCCTGAAACCTTCGCCCAGATTTTTTCCGAATATTATCTTTCTTGCGGCAAAAGAAGAGTATCAACTGCCTTACGGTGGGCTCACGAGGGTAGGCGGCGCGCCCAGGGGGGAGGGGCGCGCCCCCCTGCCTCGTGACCACCTCGGGCACCGTCTCGCGTGGATTTTTCTTCTGGGATTTTCCATATTTTCCAAAAATAAGCTCTGTCCGTTTTTATCCCGTTTGGACTCCGTTTGATATGGATATTATACGAAACATAAAATATGCAACAGACAGGAACTGGCACTGGGCACTGGATCAATATGATAGTCCCAAAAATAATATAAGAAGTTGCCAAAAAGTATATGAAAGTGAATAATATTGGCATGGAACAATCAAAAATTATAGATACGACGGAGACGTATCACTTGGTTCTTCGGGGCTGGCGGAACCTTGGACACTGTAACAGGGAAGTGCATTTGGACGGACGAGCAACTTGACATACCCTTGAAGAAGCTTCGGTACTATATCAATGCAGCGCAGAAAGGGACGTTCCTTCCAGACAGAGAGAACGACGAGCTCACAAAGGCCCTCGGAAATCCTGAGCACCCTGGACGGACACGAGGCACGCCAGGCTCCATTCCGTGGAAGGCTGGGTTTCCGGACGCAGGCAGTTACAAAAGCCACGAGAGGAGGAAAAAAGTGTAGTAGACCGAACTGCAGTCGCTGCACGCAAGGGTACAAGCGATAGAGGAACGAGAAGCAAATCGCAGCAAACGACTTGCCGAAGCTTCCCCTGAAGCTACCCCGCCATCTCAGCGGAGAAGCAGCGTGGCTTCCACCGAGCTGCTTCAGCCGGAGCTTGTCTTGACGGCTCCTGCCAGCTATCCCGTGGATGCTATCACGGAGGCTCAAAATTGCCACCTTATGACGCAATGGATTAATATGAAGGTCAAGGCGGCTGTTGGCTCTGTTTTTCCTAATGAACCCGGCGCAACTTTTCACTGCCGGCCGATTCCAGAAGGATATGCTAAGGTGATGGTGGATGAAATAACAGAGGGATTTGAGGACCTCCCGCTTGACCATCCTACCGGAGAAGGGGAGACTCGGCTGGGTTCTTCTCTGAAGACTCCATGCCTATGGCGGAAGGAGCTCATCAACCTTCTGAACTGGACGCCTCCGCCTCCTCCTCCTCCTCCGGCGAGTCAGGGCACTCCGTCTCCTCCACCGCCTCCTCCTCCGGCGAGTGACGATCAGGGCCCTCGGACGGCTCCTTCTCCGGCGCGTGGCGGCACTCCGCCTGCACCGGCGCGCCCGAGCAGCCAGCCTCCTCCTTCTCCGCCTCGTCAGCAAGGGCGGAAGAGACCCGCCGCCGCTCCGGCAGCTGCTCCGGCGCGTCGTAGTCCTTCTCCTCCGCCTCGTAAGCAAGTAAAGAAGACAGCCGCTCCATCTGTTCGGCCGACGTCTAGCAGTACAGCCAGAGGCGGGAGGACATACAGATTCGGTCCTTCTCTGAAGACTCCAGAGAAGTTACCATACGAGAGGACCCCGGAGGAGAACGCGAAGATCGCGCGAACCGAAGTGGATGACTGGTTTCAAGGGTTGAAAGCAAAGAGACATCCACCTCCGGAGGAGAAGGTAGATCCGGTTAAAGTGAAGCGCACTCTGGCTGCCCTGGCAAAACCACCCAAGTCTCCGCCGAAAGGCAACTATGAGCGCATTATTGCAAAGACATGGGCCGAAGCGGAGCGGTCGGGAAGTACAGTCAGTGATCAAAGGATGAAAGAACGACGAGCAGCTGGGAAACAAATTGCCCAGCTCGGCGAACAAGCGAAGCAATCGTGCCCCCCGCTCAAGGTGCCTAGCGACATCGTCGATCCGAGGATGGTGCCCGGTTATAGCAATCTTGACGATTACCTGCCCGACGATGTACATTATGATCCCATGGAGGTGCAGATACACAGATACGAGTACGGGAAGCCTCTCGTCAAAGATGAAAAATCTCTAACAACGATGATGCGAAGATTGCATGATTGGTACTTGAAAATCTGCAGAGAGTCTGCGGGGGGAGTACTTTGTATGCGAGAGTTAAACCGGAGCATGACCTCGTTGGAATTGAACTGTTGCCTATTCCATTTGAGGAGTTCTACCGGTTTTTCAATCAATTGGCCCTCGATAAAGCAACGGTCACCTGCTACTGTCTGTAAGTACTACTACTTCTGTCATTAAGTCTCTCTATATAGCTCAGCTCTTTCATTGCATGTATTTATAATTATCCTCACTATATTATGAAGATTGAAGATCGCCGAATTGAAGAAAAGACAAATCGGTGGTATTGGGTTCGTTAACACATATCTCATAGATGCAAGTGAGGTTGAACATCGTCCCGAAGATACCGAGGCCAACTTGCTACGATCATTCAAAATAAATGAAAACAAAGATATAATACTCTTTCCTTACAACTTCAAGTGGGTGTTACTGTCTTGTGCATTCGGTTTCCCTTATATATTAGTCCAGGTTATAGTAATGTAATTGATGAGTTATGCATGCGTGTGCAGGTACCACTATATTCTCCTAGAGATTAGGCTTGAGCAGGGAGTAGTAACTGTCTTGGACTCTAAACGAAAAGATCCCCAGGAGTATGCGGACATGACTGAAATCCTCAAGAAGTAAGTTAAATCGATCATTATCCACCATATCAGCAACTTTGTTCATTTCCTGATATCAAGTAATTGTTTTCTTTGTCCGGCAGGGTTTGGAGAAAATTCACCAGAAAAGCTCTGGGACTGCCGAAGGAGCTGCAATTTAGACACCCGAAAGTAAGTACTATAGTAGCATGTTCCGCGCATCTCCTAGTGATTCAAGCGCTAGTTTCATCAATACCATTTGGCATTCTTGCTTATCAGTTTGATTGACCTCTATTTCTTGTAAAGTGGTTGTGGCAGGAACAAGGGAATGATTTCTGTGGATACTACGTCTGCGAGTCCATCCGCCACACGACCTGTGAGCGGGGCGGGTACTCTGACGAACAATATGAAGTGCGTAAATAACAATATTCACAATTTTATTTTATTACCATCATTTGTGTTGAGTTTCATTCATTCATATATATATGTATTGACCCCCTTCTTCAAATTAGATGTTTCAGATGCGGAATGAACTCCTAGCACCAGATCGCATGTGAGCAATTCAAGAGGAATTGGCGGGATTCTTTCTTGACCACGTGATCGCTGAAAACGGAGAATACTATGTGGACCATGCGTCCGTAATTTAGGAGATTATATTTGTAAGAGATAATTATTGTATATATGTAGCCGGTAGTGTCGGATAGATATACGAGAACTTGTTGTTCGACCAATATCTCGGAGAAGGAGAGGTGGTCGATATCACTTCTGTCTGTATGCATATATGTTCATGACGATCTTCTATTTCCTTTGTTTGCTTACTAGCTAGCTAGCGTGTCTAGTCCTCTCTATACGTATGTATAGTACGTAGCGTCGACCAAGCACGGACATAAGAGAGGACACTTCTCTCTATTAATTAGCTATCTAACACAATATATGAAATACCTAAATTAACCCCCCAAAACCCCCAACCCCCCCCCTTTCAAAAAAAACAAAATGTTGACGCGTGGATGCCTATTGGTCCCGGTTGGTGCCACCAACCGGGACCAAAGGCCCTCCTGCCTGGGCTCAGCGCGCAGGCCGCGCGGAGGCCCATCTGTCCCGGTTCTGGTTAGAACCGGGACTAAAAGGTCAGGGCATTAGTAACGACCCTTTAGTCCCGGTTCAGGAACCGGGACAAAAGGCCCTTACGAACCGGGACAAAAGGCCCGTTTTCTACTAGTGATGGTACCTTGCGAGAAGTGTCGAACACCTTGCGGTCGTGGTGGACACGCGGCTGATGACGAGCACCTTGGCCTCCCAGCACATGCAATAGGTCTGTACAAGCATTGACGAACGGGCGGCAGGCGGCCTTGCGGTAGTAGGCAGAGGGTGTTGAGGCCGATGGGCGTCACCGGCGGTCGTGGCTTCTCTAGTATCGGAGGTGGCGACAAAAATTCCACAAAGCCGGCAAGAACTCCTCTGAAAACGGCTCGGGCAGTGGGATTTGTGTGAATGTGTTGGGGCTTGGGGCGGCCGGCCTGCACAACGAAGAAGCGGGTAGAAATATGGCGGCGGCTATGGCAGGGGGGAGGGGGCGGGGGCAGGTGCAAAGCCAAGTAGGGAAGGGGTAGGGTGCTTTCTCACCGACGGGCGGGCCAAGGGAGGACAAAGAGAGCACCCGCGTGCGTCCACGCGCTATCCGTTTGGGACGCGAATGCGACCCAAATTTGGGTCGGAAATGGGTGGAAGGCGGACCAAAACAGACGCCCGCCCATTTGCGGGCACACGTTGGATCACGATTTGTGTTCATTTCGCCCCAAACGGGCACGGGGTGATGATATGAGGTCGTTCGTAAGAGTTGGCCTTACGTTTAGGGGTTAGTGCTCAGCCTGGAATGTGTCAACATGTCAGATCCACTACTCACATTTCGCCTAGTTTAGGAGTCCGCTCGAACCTGCCCCTGTTCTGTCAACTCTCCTTATATAAATTCCCTTCTGTGTTATTTTCGTCTAGTCAAAGGGGTTGACCACTCCTCCTCCCTCTAAGTTACATGTGGAACCACACCAAAGAAACATAAAAACTCTATTTCTCTCTCCATCTCTCACCAGACTCCTCTCTCTCTCTCTCTCTCTCTCTAGGGTGGGGCAACATCATAGGTAGCTGCCGATCGACAGAGAGGAGACCGACCCAATGAACAAATGGTGTCTCCTATCTATTCTATCTTCCCTCTTTGTGTCATCTCTCTCACCTCCGACGGCAGACAACAATATGCTAGCCGGGGTGAGATGTCGTGAAACTTTAGCCCTTTCCTACTGCTACTTGTGAGCCGCGTTGGGATTTCCTCGAAGAGGAGAGGATGATGCAGTATAGTAGAGATAAGTATTTCCTTCAGTTAAGAATCAAGGTTATCAATCCAGTAAAAGAACCACGCGGAACCTTGTGAACAACACTGTTGGAAATATGCCCTTGAGGCAATAATAAAGTGGTTATTATTATATTTCCTTGTTCATGATAATTGTTCATTATCCATGCTATAATTGTATTGATTGGAAACTCAAATACATGTGTGGGTACATAGACAACAACATGTCTCTAGTGAGCCTCTACCGCACTAGCTCCTTGATCAAAGATGGCTATGGTTTCCTAGTCATAGACATGAGTTGTCATTTGATAACGGGATCACATCATTAGGAGAATGGCGTGATGGACAAGACCCAAACTATGAACGTAGAATATGATCATGTCAAGTTTATTGCTATCGTTTTCTGCATGTCAAGTATATATATGTTCCTATGACCATGAGATCATGCAACTCACTGATACCAGAGGAGTACCTTGTGTGTAACAAACGTCACAACGTAATTGGGTGACTATAAAGGTGCTCTACAGGTATCTCCGAGGGTGTCTGTTGAGTTGGCATGGATCAAGACTGGGATTTGTCACCCCGTATGACGAAGAGGTATCTCAGGGCCCACTCAGTAATACAACATCACAATAAGCTTGCAAGCAATGTGACCAATGAGTTAGTCACGGGATCTTGTATTACGGAACGAGTAAAGAGACTTGCCGGTAACGAGATTGAACTAGGTATGGAGATACCGACAATCGAATCTCGGGCAAGTAACATACCGATAAACAAAGGGCACAACATACGGGATTAGCTGAATCCTTGACATCAAGGTTCGACCGATAAGATCTTCGTAGAATATGTAGGAACCAATATCGGCATCCAGGTCACGCTATTGGTTATTGACCATAGAGGTGTCTCGGTCATGTTTGCATAGTTCTCGTACCCGCAGGGTCTACACACTTAACGTTTGGTGACGATATAATTATAGTTGAGTCATTATGGTGGTTACCGAAGGTTGTTCAGAGTCCCGGATGAGATCCCGGACGTGACGAGGAACTCCGATTGGTCTGGAGGTGAAGATCGATATATTGGACGAAGGGTATTGGAGTCCGAAATTGTTCTGGGGGTACCGGGTGATGACCAGCGTCACCGAAAGGGGTTTCGGGGGGCCCCGCTAAGTGTTGGGGGCCCCATGGGCAAAGGGGAGGGGGCAAACCAGCCCACTAAGGGGCTAAGAGCCCCTTCACCCCATCTCATGTAACCAGGAGGGGTGGGGCGTTCCCCTAGGGCTTCCCACCTCCCGTCTTGGGGGGCAAGTCACCCTAGGGGAGATCCCATCTGCCCTGACCGCCCCCCTAGGGGAAACCCTAGGGGCGCCCACCCCTCCTCCCTTCCCCTATATATAGAGAGGTAGAGAGAGGGAAGCCGCACCCAAAAAAGAGCACATCTCCACGCCGCGGCGCTGACTCTCCTCTCCCTCACATCCCTCTTCCTCTTTGTAGTGCTTAGTGAAGCTCTGCTGAGATTCCGCCACCACCACCACCACCACGCCGTCGTGCTGCCGGAGAACTCGAGCTACTACTTCACCATCACTCGTTGGATCGAGGAGGTGAAGGAGTCATCAAGCCGTACGTGTATTGAACGCGAAGGTGTCGTCCGTTCGGCACTTGGATCGGGAGTTTGCGGGACGGATCGTGATTGGATCGCGAAGACATTCGACTACATCAACCGTGTTTCTTAACGCTTCCGCTTAGAGATCTACAAGGGTATGTACATGCAATCTCTCCTCTCGTAGATGTTCATCTCCTAGATTGATCTTGGTGAGCGTAGGAAATTTTTTGTTTCCCATGCAACATTCCCCGACAAGCACCTCCACATAAAAGAACAAATATTTTCACCCAACGCAATCAAGAGGATTGTCAATCCCCTTGGCGGTTCATTGCAAGGATCAAATCTGATAATGGTTGATAGATAAACATAAATACAAAATAAAAGAATGGTAAATAAATTGCAGCAAGGTATTTTTGGATTTAATATATGATAAAGATAGACCCAGGGGGGCATAGTTTTCACTAGAGGCTTCTCTCTCGAATAAAAAAGCATATGGTGGGTAAACAAAATACTATTGGGCAATTGATAGAAAAGCGCATAGTTATGATGATATTCAAGGCAATGATCATGTATATAGGCATCACTCTGAGACAACTAGAACGACTCCTGCCTACATCTAGTACTATTACTCCATACATCGTCCGCTATTGTTGGGGATATAACCCCATGGTATGACCCGCCTGATTGGGCCGGGTTATCCAAGTGGTGGCTGATGAGCAAGACTAAAGATGGGCTATGACGTTCAAGACCTCAAGGCCTGCCAGGCGGCTCATAGAGTGGACCGACTCAGGGCCTAGTACTTGAAGGCGACGGCTCGTGGCCCAGAAGTATGAGTCTCCAAAGGAAGTTTCCTTACTTAGGAAGCAAGACAAGTAGGAAACATATTTAGACACAGGTTGTAATATGACCCGAACTCTGTTGTAAGCCTAGGGCCTCAGTCTATATATAAAGGGGAGCCCCGAGGCAGAAAGACTAAGTTATGAGCTCTCGATTACTAGGTTAGCCAAGTCGCATCCTTGTAAATGAGATCATCATCATCAATATCAATCAAGCAGGAGTAGGCTTTTACCTCCGCCATGAGGGGCCGAACCTGGTTAAACCCTGTCTCTCGATTTCTGATCAACCCCGTTCAAGCTACTACTTAGAGGCGATGGCCTCACAACTAAGTCCTTTCATGAGGACATCTACCGTGACAAAAGCACGACAGTTGGCACCCACCGTGGGGCTATCGCTCGGTGGTGTTGAGTTCTTCAAGGGATCTCTCCAAGGTATCAAGGAATACTCGATCAACCGCATGAAAAAGAGTCCTCGTGACAAGCTCTACATCAACGACTCAGGCTGGGGCCCCGAGGCTAACTCAATTGAGTACGGGTACCAAGTCCCCTTCGGCAAGATCCATGTCTTCATTGGCAAAATTGGTGAATCAGGACCCGAGCCGGACATCTGCACCAACATCGTCAAGCCGGCTCGGCACGCACAACCCGCTCGGGCTCAAGCCGGTCGGAACCACGTCTTCGTCGGCTTCACCCAGGGTGTTGAACTCGTGGAAAACTCCGTGTCTGGCGAAGAAACTCTTGTTTGCTCTGACGGTGAGTCATCGGTCAGGGAAACCAAGTCAATTCGCTCGATGTATGATGGGCAGCTTGGGGGCTGCTCCGATGATGAGTCGGCTCCGTTCGACCTTGAGCCGCCTAGTTGGACTACCATCTACATGGCAGGTACTGCACTGGCTCTCGACTCCTCCATCGTCGGCGCCATGGATGGAAACGGAACTTCGGCGACTAATCCTAACACGACTGGCCTTGTTAAATTAGCGACTCAAGTCCTCTTTGAGCTGGTCGCTTCATTAGCGATGCTCCTTGAGTCGCTGTTGAAAGCAGAGAACCAGGCAGAACGCAATCATTACCCACACTGATCATGGTCCATATGATGTCTTGTGAGTAGTTTGTTACATTCCTGAGGACATGGGAGAAACCATGTTGCCAGTAATCATGTGCGGTTGAATAATGTTCAATATATTGACATTATGTTGTGGTGTGATTCTCTAGTGGTGATGTGCGAACTTTGACTATATATCAATTCGTCGTTAAGGGCCTAGAGAGGAGCATTGTGTAACTATTTTATCTATGATGGGTAGTTGGAGTGACAAAAAATTAACAAACCCTAAGTTTGTGGACTATTGCGTAAGGGGCTGTTGGAACCCCGAAGTTTAAATGTATGTTGTTCAAGTAAGAACATACGACTCCGTTAGAATAGATGAATTCTTGCAAGATTACAACTCCATTACAAATATGATTTCTTGCATTCTTAACTCCAATATTCCACATGCTACTTCAAGCAGCATATTTACTTTCATGTGGTATATCTGGAAGTCTAGGAATGACAAGCTATTTTGGAGAAAAGAAAGCTCTCATCTACAAGTTTTTTATGCATCCCAAGCTATTGCAAATTGCATATCTCAAGAAGTGGGAGGCCATGAACAATCTCACAAAGAGGAGGGGAAATCATGTGCATGGGACACCAATAGATTTGCTACAACTAACAACAACAAACAGAGTCTTCACAGATGCAGCATAGACGGAACAGGATCAACACATGGGCAATTCAAGAACTGGATTAGGCGTTCTCATGCAGGTAAACCAAGGAGGCTCATGATTGAGCCCTGCTGGCTATGGAGCACATATGAGTTCAAACACTTCAAGTCTCTCGTAACAATGAAAATCATCTCTAGGAAGGTTGTCCCTTGAAGCTGCCATGTTTAAGCATGAAAGTATAAGGAATAGTAACTGTTAATGTAAATTGCTTGAATTATGAATGAATTGGCGCTTTTGGTTGTTTAAAGAAAATTTATTATGGACATGTCTGCCGATTGCACTTTGGTCACTGGACTACAACTGACGCTATTACGGTTGTGAAAGGACATGCGGTGCCCTCATGTGTGGTTTTGGTAATTGATGACACTCTCTATGGACTAATGGTTGCATTGAGTTATATTTGAAGGATTTGTCCATAGGCAGATTGAAAGGACATGCGGTGCCCCCATGTGTGGTTTTGGTAGTTGATGACACTCTCTATGGACTAATGGTTGCATTGAGTTATATTTGAAGGATTTGTCCACAGGCCCTTCTTGAAGTCCATGTGTTGGTTTCAAGGAGTTTATGAGTTGATCAAGGTGCTATTAAGGAATTATCCAAATATTGGTTATGTGAGTGTTGAGCTTATTGCAAGCATGTCTTGAAGAAGAAGATTGTGTGATCATTCATATTTACCTTCAAGACATCATCCAAATGAAGAGAGTTCAAAAGATTCAAGGTTGATCAAGACTAAGTCAAGAGTGAATCAAGTTGATCAACTCACAAAGCGTAGAAGATGTACCGCGAGGGATCAAGTGATCCCATGGTATGGTAAGCATTGTCCATTGTACTTTGTGTACTAACCCATGGTCTATGTGAGAGTTCTATGTGGGGTTAGGTACATGTTCATGGGCTTGCATCAAGAGGAAGATATCACTCAACCCATGGGGGATGACATCAAATTAAGGTTGTGTTGTGCAAGTTCAAGTGGAGCATCACGAAGAAATCATGCTTGTAGCTTGCCGTCCATTATGGTATCAATGGACCTGTGAAGATGTGCCAAAGAGTGGCTCACCCATAGTGGAGTATGGGGGAGCAATCAACTAGTCTTCATCGAGCGAATGCAATCAAGAAAGGTGGTCCAAGTTGACGGAGTCAAGATCGTCATCATCTAGCTCAAGTGGACTTCGTGCAAGGCAAAGGTTTGCCCTTGATAGGTTTTATATTTTACCGGTCTCATGGTGATAGTTTGGAGACTGGGTTATATGATCGATAGCCGTACTATCAAGGGGGGCTCTCAAGTGCGTAGCTTGATCGTATCATTCATCGAGAGATCAAACCATTGCATCCTTGCATCATGTTTCTTGGTTCTTGTTTGGTTCTCTTTGTGAGTCTTAGATCTTATGGTCATCTTGATGACAAGCTTGAGTTCATCGAAAACAGAGTTTGCATGCGTCTTCTATGATGTTTTCGGTGTTGGAGGTTTTACCGGTCTTATCCGAGGAAGGGTTCTCACCATTTTCTTTTGGGCCTTTTCTCATTTGCTTCTTATTGGTATTTCTATCAAGATTGTGTTAGCCCTTGTCACTAGCTTTCCAACAAACTTGGTTTCGTCGAATTCGGAGTCCATTTGCAGAAGTTGTGTCAGTTTTGGTGTCCTTAAAAGGGGCTGCTGTGGATGTAAATTTTTAGTACCGCTCTTGGGAGCGGTACTACCGCTTGGAGCGGTACTACCGTGTCTACTTCCGTGGCTACTTCCGGTCGGGACCAAAAACTCGTCACAAGTCCAGCGGTGGTAGCCACGGATGTAATTTTTTAGTACCGCTCGCAAGCAGTAGTACCTCTACCCTTAGCAGTAGTACCGCTACCCCTAGCGGTAGTGCCGTGAGGTCAAGCGGTACTACCGCTCCGACGGTTCTTCTGGCTTTTTTGCCTCCTCGCTGTTGTGTTTCAAAGGGCTACTACCGCCCTAGCGGTAGTACCGCTTGGTGCGGGCTGTGAGCATAACAGTTGGATTTTCCCCACCTATAAAAGGGGGTCTTCTTCCCCAATGAACCTTATCCTTTGAGCTCATGTTCTTACCCCATTGTTGACCTTCTTCGAGCTTGCTAACTCTCAATCCCTCCATGGATTCTTGCTAGTTTTTGAGGGAAAAGAGAGAGGAGATCTAGATCCACATTTCCACCAATCACTTTCTCCTCTATGTGAGGGGAACCCCTTGGATCTAGATCTTTGAGTTCTTGGTGTTCTCCTTCTTGTTCTTCCTCTCATTTTCCTCCCTAGCATTAGTTGCTTCGGTGGGATTTGAGAGAGAAGGACTTGGGCACTCCGTGTGCCCTTGCCATTGCATTTGGTGCATCGGTTTGAGTTCTCCACGTGATACGTGGAAGTTACAAGTTGAGAAGCTTATTACTCTTGGGTGCTTGGTACCCTTGAGCTTGTTCCTCTTGGGTGCTTGGGCGCCCTAGACGGTTGGTGGTGTTCGGAGCTCAATCATTGTGGTGTAAAGCTTCGGGCAAGCGTCGGGGTCTCCAATTAGGTTGTGGAGATCGCCCCAAGCAATTTGACGGGTTTCGATGACCGCCCTCAAGGGTCCCTTAGTGGAATCACGGCATCTTGTATTGTGCGAGGGCGTGAGGGGATTATGGTGGCCCTAGTGGCTTCTTGGGGAGCATTGTGCCTCCACACCGCTCCAAACGGAGATTAGCATCCGCAAGGGTGTGAACTTCGGGATACATCGTCGTCTCCGCATGCCTCGGTTATCTCTTACCCGAGCCCTTTACTTATGCACTTTACTCTATGATAGCCATATTGTTTCTTGTCATATATCATGCTATCACCTAGTAGTTTATCTTGTTTAGCATAAGTTGTTGGTGCACATAGGTAAGCCTAGTTGTTGTAGGTTTTGTGCTTGACAAATTAACCGCTAGGTTTATTCCGCATTTTTTCAAGCCTAAACCATAATTATTTTAAGGCGCCTATTCACCCCCCCCCTCTAGGCGACATCCACGATCTTTCAATTGGTATCAGAGCCTTGTCTCTCTTTGTTAGGCTTAACCGCCTAGAGAGTAAAGATGTCGACTAGGGGATTAGGATTCTCCGACACTCTTAGTTTTGATGGCACAAATTTTGATGTTTGGGTAATTCGCATGCTTAATCTCTTTAGGGTCATGGACCCAAATTTAGACCGAATTGTATATATGGGTTTTTCTCCTCCAAAGGATCCCAAAGATTATCTTTAGAGGATGAGAAAAACTCTTATCTCAATGCTCAAGCTTCTAATGTGCTTTTCGATGCTTTGAGCAATGTAGTTATATTTCAACTCATGTCGTTCCGGGATGCTCATGAGTTGTGTACAAAGATTCAAGATAAATATGGCGTGTCCAAGATTTGTGGGGATGATTGTTCTCCCTCCACCTCCGGACGTGTTGCCTTCTCAACTTCTTCTACTTCACCTACATGTGGATTCCCACAAGGTAATTCTATGGTGAGTAGTGTTGGTCATTGCAATGATGATAGTGTGCTTATCATTGATGACTCTTCATCACTATCTTGTTGCAATGCTCCATCTTTGGATTTTAACACTTCGTGCACCTTACATGTTTCTCATGCTTGTGTTGATAGTCCGTGCATATCATGTTGAAATTGCTTGACTAAATCTCATGATGATATGCTTGCTATATCTTGTTGCCATGATAAAAATGCATGTATTTCCTCGAGTTGTTGTGCTAACAATGTAGAGGAAACCCAACACTCCATGGAACAAGATGTGGTCTTAAATGGTGCTTCAAGGGATCCTACATCATCATCTATTGCATTTTGCCTTATGGCCAAGGCTTCAAAGGTATCTCCCACTTTGAATCCCAATATATCTTGTGATGATATTGATGATGGCAAGTATGATGATGATGTTGATAGTGATGAAGAGAATGATAATGTTGCCTCCTTAAAAATTAAGGGGGATATGATTTTTAAAGATCTTCATAAGAATAAAATTGCTCGTTCCAACTTCATGGAAATCATGTCTATTGCTATTGAGGGCAAGAAATATATTGATGAGTTGGAATCTCGTCTTGAGGAGCATGATGTCGCCATTGAGAAAATGGAAGGTCATGAGCGTGATTATGCTAATGAGATTGCGGACCTCTCCCAAGCTCTTGAACTTGAACAAACCACCAAGGAATCTCTTGAGGAGACTTTTGCTCTAGAATTATCTAGAGTGAAGGAATCTCATGATAGAGCTCTTGAGGTGGCCAATGTTTTTGCAACTAAAAATGCTAAGCTTGACGTTTCCCATGCTAGACTCCTTGAGGATTTTGAGCACCTCGAAAATGGCTCAAGGGTCATCAAGGGTGAGCTCATCAAAATCACCGAGTCTCATGCTCAACTTAAAACTTCATATTCAAAAGAGCTTGTAAAGTTGCCTTCTCCTATTGCTTTTATTGATGATGCTTGTGTTGGGTTTCGTAGTAATTTCAAAAAAATTCCTACGCACACGCAAGATCATGGTGATGCATAGCAACGAGAGGGGAAGAGTGTGATCTACGTACCCTTGTAGATCGACAACGGAAGCGTTAACTTGGTTGATGTAGTCGTACGTCTCCACGGCTCGACCGATCAAGCACCGAAACTACGGCACCTCCGAGTTCTAGCACACGTTCAGCTCGATGACGATCCACGGACTCCGATCCAGCAAAGTGTCGGGGAAGAGTTCCATCAGCACGATGGCGTGGTGATGATCTTGATGTACTACCGTCGCAGGGCTTCGCCTAAGCACTGCTACAATATTATCGAGGACTATGGTGGAAGGGGGCACCGCACACGGCTAAGAATATGATCACGTGGATCAACTTGTGTCTCTAGGGGTGCCCCGTGCCTCCGTATATAAAGGCTCAAAGGGGGGGGGGCTGGCCGGCCAAGAGGTGGCGCGCCAGGAGGAGTCCTACTCCTTCCGGGAGTAGGACTCCCCCCCTTTTCCTAGTTGGAATAGGATTCGCAGAGGGGGGAAAAGAGGAGAGAGAGGAGGAAGGGGGGCCGGCCCCCTCTCCTTGTCCTATTCGGACCAAGGGGGGAGGGGCGCGCGGCCCATCTCCGGCCACCTCTCCTCTCTTCCACTAAGGCCCACTAAGGCCCATATACTTCCCAGGGGGTTCCGGTAACCTCCCGGTACTCTGGTAAAATCCCGATTTCACCCGGAACACTTCCGATATCCAAACATAGGTTTCCAATATATCAATCTTTATTTCTCGACCATTTCGAGACTCCTCGTCATGTCCGTGATCACATCCGGGACTCTGAACAACCTTCGGTACATCAAAATGCATAAACTCATAATATAACTGTCATCGTAACCTTAAGCGTGCGGACCCTACGGGTTCGAGAACAATGTAGACATGACCGAGACACGTCTCCGGTCAATAACCAATAGCGGAACCTGGATGCTCATATTGGCTCCTACATATTCTACGAAGATCTTTTATCGGTCAGACCGCATAACAACATACGTTGTTCCCTTTGTCATCGGTATGTTACTTGCCCGAGATTCGATCGTCGGTATCCCATACCTAGTTCAATCTCGTTACCGGCAAGTCTCTTTACTCATTCCGTAATACATCATCCCGCAACTAACTCGTTAGTTGCAATGCTTGCAAGGCTTAAGTGATGTGCATTACCGAGAGGGCCCAGAGATACCTCTCCGACAATCGGAGTGACAAATCCTAATCTCGAAATACGCCAACCCGACATGTACCTTTGGAGACACCTGTAGAGCTCCTTTATAATCACCCAGTTACGTTGTGACGTTTGGTAGCACACAAAGTGTTCCTCCGGCAAACTGGAGTTGCATAATCTCATAGTCATAGGAACATGTATAAGTCATGAAGAAAGCAATAGCAACATACTAAATGATCGGGTGCTAAGCTAATGGAATGGGTCATGTCAATCAGATCATTCAACTAATGATGTGATCCCGTTAATCAAATGACAACTCTTTGTCCATGGTTAGGAAACATAACCATCTTTGATTAACGAGCTAGTCAAGTAGAGGCATACTAGTGACACTCTTTTTGTCTATGTATTCACACATGTATTATGTTTCCGGTTAATACAATTCTAGCATGAATAATAAACTTTTATCATGATATAAGGAAATAAATAATAACTTTATTATTTCCTCTAGGGCATATTTCCTTCAGCTTGTGCTACTAACTCTATTACTTGTGAAGCATCCATTTTGAAGGAGAATGTTGAGCTACGGGCTCAACTTGAGTTGCTATCTAGCAAATATGGGAAATTGGAAGAAAATCATGAAAAGCTCTCAAACTCTCATGATGATCTTCTAGTATCCCATAATGTGCTAAAGATGGCTCATGAGGCCATGCTTGCTAACGTAACATCTAGTGAGCCTCATGTGGATACTAGCACTACTTCTAGTCAAAATGCTATATTGATATGTGCTAGTCCTTGTAATTCATCTACTCACAATGTTGGTACATCTTGTGATGAATTGCTTTCCTTGCCTTGTTGCTCTAACGATGAAGCTTATACTTCCTCTAGTTCTTGTGTTGAGACTAACCATGTAGAGGAAATCAAAGAGCTCAAGGCCCAAGTCACTTCTTTGAAGAAAGATTTGGAAAAGTGTCATGAAGGGAAGGCCACACTCAACAATATCTTGAGTGTACAAAAATCCCCCAATGACAAAGGTGGACTTGGATTCAACTCCAATAAGAAGAATAAGTCCAAGAGCAACAAGAAGAAGGTCCAAAAACAAGTCAAGAATTCGGCCAAGATCATTTGCTTCAAGTGCAAAATTGAAGGTCATCATGTTAGATCTTGCCCTTTGAAGAAGAAGGCCATTAGTGACAAGCAACAAGGGAAGCGGCCACAAGTTCACTCTCATTCTCAACCTCAACTTGAAGAAAGGCCTCTTCCCAAGAAAACTCAATCTAATGCTTCTCAAGCTGAGAAATCAAGTGAGAAGAAAGTAAAGAGTAGCCGTTGCTACCTATGTCGTGAAAAAGGTCATGTCGCTTCTTCATGCACAAATGGTACCTTATCCAACCCTATTCTAATTGATGATATCTATTCTCTTGGGAAGGATAAGGTTGGTAATGTGTTTGCCAAATTTTTTGGTGCTCAAAGTGGTGTCAAGAAAAGAACCATTTGGGTAGCCAAGCCTATTGTGACTAACCTCTTAGGACCCAACTTGGTTGGGGACCAACTAGCTCATAATTGATCAATAGGTGTTGTTGGAGGTCTTTGGAGACTTGGCTACATTATGAAGAATTAAGGGGACTTCATCATTCTTATTGTCTCAAGCCAAGTCATTCAGATTATCAAGTTTCTATCTTATATCCAATGTTCCTCCTTGCGGTAACTCGTGCTTAAAGTGTTTACATTGATAGTTACTTGCCCCTTTGCATGTTTGGTTTCGTTCCTTGCATGTGTTTGTATATGTTGTGCTTCCAACTTGATTATCTTGAGCAATCAAGTATGTGTGTGTTGGTTTGCACATCATGTACGTGTGTGTCATGTGTTGAGCCTTTTGCATCTTGTTTATTTCTTAGTTGGCTCTTGTGAGAGATTAATGGAATATCCCATTATGGGGAAGTGATGTGCTTTGTGCACCTCACAATTCTATAAATGTGTGTACATGAGTAATACCATCTAGTATTGATATTTCAAGATTATCTAGTCGCTATGTGGTATGTCTTCTCATGAGAAATTCAAATTCTAAATAGTCCATTAATTATCTCTTGTTGGATCCTTTTATTTGCCTCTTGTTTATCCTTAATTGGTATCACATTATGGGGGAGTAATATGCCATGTGTATATTACTAGCCTAGAAAATGTGTACATTTGAGATATTGTCACCTAGGGTTGATATTGTAAATTATCTTGTTCCTAGGTGGCATGTTAGCTCTACAAGTTGCAATTTGCTTTTTGTTTGGTGTGAAGATGATGTCGGATATCCTTGCTATCTACCACCGGGAATTATTTCCATTTATTTCTTGTCTTTTGACAATTGGTACTCACTTGTGTGGTAGAATTTATTGATCATCTTTACATTGGCTTTTGCTTTTATTTGCCTTTTGTCTTGCCTAGGAATGTATCAACTCCCTTTGTCTTCCATACCACTTGTGGATCTTGTTAATTTCTTGATCTTGTCTAGTGTTTTCTAGATATAGTGAAAGTGGTGATCCCACCTTGTGCATTTTGTATTCAAATGCAAATTCTCTATAATGCACTAGTCTTGGGGGAGCTATCCTATTTTCTATAAAACACTCATCTTGCGATCCTTATCAAGTGTGTGTTGGAAGGCAAGCCGTTTTCTTTTTAGTACTTTGTGCCATCATGAAACTTTGTAGAGAGCTTGGTTTGTTTGGAACCATCCTCTCTTTTGGGAGTTTGATATCTTTTATTTAGTGTGTATCAACGAATATCTCATTCCTCGATGTATCTATTATGGATATCCTCCAAGTGATGATTTATTCATTTAGTATCTTTTCTTCACTTGGTTTTTCTTTGTCATTTGGTATCGGTTCTTGAAAGTCTTGAGCATGCATATTAATTTGATGTAGTATCGTTGGCATGCTTTCTTTGTTTGACCCAATATATAGGGGAAACTCCACCAAGTCTCAAATTGGATGGGACATGCATGAAATTCATTTTCATATCTATATGCACATATTTATGTGGAGTTTGTCCTATGTATTGTTGGTTCTCTAAATCTTTGGTCCCAATGAGTTTGGGTACCATTTTGTTTGTATTGTTGTTCTAGGAACAATTGGAGATGCATTGGACGCTCGGCTCACTCACAAGGAAGGTGGTGTCGCCATGTGCTTACTGGAGTCAAGCTAGGATGATCAATGAACTAATATCCACCTTTAATTGGTATCTACTACATCCTTCCATTGATATCTCGGTAACAAGTATCATCATCTTCTTCATGCACTCATTTCTTGCATCAACCTTGTGTAGGTTGCACCATGGCATGTTTTTCATTCTTTCTTGTGATACTTGTTTTCTTTCTCAAAGCATCCCAACAATGATCTCTTGTTGCTAGTTGTGATGTCTTTGATGTTCGTGTGGTTGGAATTCATTTATATACAATAAGACCATATCTAGCCATGTCTTATGCTCTCAAGCAAATTTCTTATTGGTATATTTATGACTTCCTTGTGGATATCTTGTTCCTTCCTTTTTGTAACTATTTCGTGTGTATATCCTTCTTTGTGGATTGATATCATCATGATTTTCATCTACCTAGAATCTTGTACACTTGAGAGAAGTTACATCTCTGGTTGATATCCCTTTCTTTCATGTCCACCGGTTCTTTCTCATGTTATTTCTTTGGTGGCTCCGTGAAAGTGTGTGCCTTGAGTGCGGATCATTTCTCGTTGCATCTTGTTGCACTCTTGTGTGGTGAAGATCATTCTCCTCATGCTTTTCTTGACGAGGCTTGCCATCTAATTGGTATCCCTCGTCTTGATGAGGCTTTCGCTTTCTATCTTCACCATGGGTTGTCACAAGTGTTGGTTTTTCATTTTGCATATTTAGTGTGTTTGTGATCCCATTTGCTGGGTGTTTGTGGGGAGGACATGTCATGCACCGTGTATCTCATTTATCCAAGACTATGTTGATGCTTAATGCTCATCCTTATTTTAGTCTTCTCAAGTGCTTTGCCATGACTCACACACATCATTTTGGTTGAGCCTATTCTTAAGTTGCCTCTTTTACATGTTGCTCAACCACGTGTTTGTTGCTTGTGCTAGGATTTGTTTCCTACTTGCTCTCTTGCACTTGTCGTGAGGTTCTATTGATCTTGGGGGAGTGACGATCCTATTTTGTGCTCGGTGTATCCAATTACAAAACTAAACTGTGAACAAATCATGGGGAGCTTCTCTAGTTTCTCTAGAACACTCCTTTGCTCATATCATAACATCTTTTATTCATGTGGCACGTAGGATCATTGATCTAGTTGGTTCAATTGGTATCTTTTGATAGCTTGCTTCAATTGGTATCTTTTGATTGCTTGATTGCTTGTTTCTCTCTTTGTTATGTCTTTGTGGCATATCATTCTTTTGCAATCTTTGGGCCTCAATATATTTTGTCTTCCTCCAAGTATTTACCGTTGGATATGTGTATTGCATTCCACTCTCTTGTTGAGAAATACACTACTTATGGAGGACCACATATTATATTGGCCTTCTAAGCTTTTCGCCCATTTTGGCAATCGATGCCAATGAGGGAGAAGTTTCAGAGAGTTCTGTGGAGAAGGTTAGAGAGTTATCTCCTCTTGCTTTGGTTTTGTTCCTTAGCATTTTCATCTCATACGCATGGTGATGCATCCTTAGCATTTTCATCTCATACGCATGGTGATGCATAATTCCTTATATAAACTCTCTTGAAAGTGATTGTCATCAATTACCAAAATGGGGGAGATTGAAAGGACATGCGGTGCCCCCATGTGTGGTTTTGGTAATTGATGACACTCTCTATGGACTAATGGTTGCATTGAGTTATATTTGAAGGATTTGTCCATAGGCAGATTGAAAGGACATGCGGTGCCCCCATGTGTGGTTTTGGTAGTTGATGACACTCTCTATGGACTAATGGTTGCATTGAGTTATATTTTAAGGATTTGTCCATAGGCTCTTCTTGAAGTCCATGTGTTGGTTTCAAGGAGTTTATGAGTTGATCAAGGTGCTATTAAGGAATTATCCAAAGATTGATTATGTGAGTGTTGAGCTTATTGCAAGCATGTCTTGAAGAAGAAGATTGTGTGATCATTCATGTTTACCTTCAAGACATCATCCAAATGAAGAGAGTTCAAAAGATTCAAGGTTGATCAAGACTAAGTCAAGAGTGAATCAAGTTGATCAACTCACAAAGCATAGAAGATGTACCGCGAGGGATCAAGTGATCCCATGGTATGGTAAGCATTGTCCATTGTGCTTTGTGTACTAACCCATGGTCTATGTGGGGTTAGGTACGTGTTCATGGGCTTGCGTCAAGAGGAAGATATCACTCAACCCATGGAGGATGACATCAAATTAAGGTTGTGCTGTGCAAGTTCAAGTGGAGCATCACGAGGAAATCATGCTTGTAGCTTGCCATCCATTATGGTATCAATGGACTTGTGAAGATGTGCCAAAGAGTGGCTCACCCATAGTGAAGTATGGGGGAGCAATCAACTAGTCTTCATCGAGCGAATGCAATCAAGATAGGTGGTCCAACTTGAGGGAGTCAAGATCGTCATCATCTAGCTCAAGTGGACTTCGTGCAAGGCAAATGTTTGCCCTTGATAGGTTTTATATTTTACCGGTCTCATGGTGATAGTTTGAAGACCGGGTTATAGGATCGATAGTCGTACTATTAAGGGGGGCTCTCAAGTGAGTAGCTTGATCTTATCGTTCGTCGAGAGCTCAAACCATTGCATCCTTGCATCATGTTTCTTGGTTCTTGTTTGGTTCTCTTTGTGAGTCTTAGAGCTTATGGTCATCTTGATGACAAGCTTGAGTTCATCAAAAACGGAGTTTGCATGCGTCTTCTATGATGTTTTCGGTGTTGGAGGTTTTACCGGTCTTATCTGAGGAAGGGTTCTCACCATTTTATTTTGGGCCTTTTCTCATTTGCTTCTTATTGGTATTTCTATCAAGATTGTGTTAGCCCTTGTCGCTAGCTTTCCAACAAACTTGGTTTCGTCAAATTTGGAGTCTGTTTGCAGAAGTTGTGTCAGTTTTGGTGTCCTTAAAAGGGGCTGCTGCGGATGTAATTTTTTAGTACCGCTCTTGGGAGCGGTACTACCGCCTCTACTTCCGTGGCTACTTCCGGTCGGGACCAAAAACTCGTCACAAGTCCAGCGGTGGTAGGCACGGATGTAATTTTTTAGTACCGCTCGCAAGCAGTAGTACCGCTACCCCTAGCGGTAGTACCGCTACCCCTAGCGGTAGTACCGTGAGGTCAAGCGGTACTACCGCTCCGACGGTTCTTCTGGCTTTTTTGCCTCCTCGCTGTTGTGTTTCAAAGGGCTACTACCGCCCTAGCGGTAGTACCGCTCCTTGGAGCGGTAGTACCGCTAGGTGCGGGCTGTGAGCATAACGGTTGGATTTTCCCCACCTATAAAAGGGGGTCTTCTTCCCCAATGAACCTTATCCTTTGACTCATGTTCTTCCCCCATTGTTGACCTTCTTCGAGCTTGCTAACTCTCAATCCCTCCATGGATTCTTGCTAGTTTTTGAGGGAAAAGAGAGAGGAGATCTAGATCCCCATTTCCACCAATCACTTTCTCTTCTATGTGAGGGGAACCCCTTGTATCTAGATCTTTGAGTTCTTGGTGTTCTCCTTCTTGTTCTTCCTCTCATTTTCATCCCTAGCATTAGTTGCTTCGGTAGGATTTGAGAGAGAAAGACTTGGGCACTCTGTGTGCCCTTGCCATTGCATTTGGTGCATCGGTTTGAGTTCTCCACGTGATACGTGGAAGTTACAAGTTGAGAAGCTTATTACTCTTGGGTGCTTGGTACCCTTGAGTTTGTTCCTCTTGGGTGCTTGGGCGTCCTAGATGGTTGGTGGTGTTCGGAGCTCAATCATTGTGGTGTAAAGCTCCGGGCAAGCGTCGGGGTCTCCAATTAGGTTGTGGAGATCGCCCCGAGCAATTTGACGGGTTCCGGTGACCGCCCTCAATGGTCCCTTAGTGGAATCACGGCATCTTGCATTGTGCGAGGGCGTGAGGGGATTATGGTGGCCCTAGTGACTTCTTGGGGAGCATTGTGCCTACACACCGCTCCAAACGGAGATTAGCATCCGCATGGGTGTGATCTTCGGGATACATCATCGTCTCCGCGTGCCTCGGTTATCTCTTACCCGAGCCCTTTACTTATGCACTTTACTCTATGATAGCCATATTGTTTCTTGTCATATATCATGCTATCACCTAGTAGTTTATCTTGTTTAGCATAAGTTGTTGGTGCACATAGGTAAGCCTAGTTGTTGTAGGTTTTGTGCTTGACAAATTAACCGCTAGGTTTATTCCGCATTTGTTTAAGCCTAAACCTTAATTATTTTAAGGCGCCTATTCACCCCCCTCTCTAGGCGACATCCACGATATTTCAGGTTGCCGATGGCTTTAAGTGGTTCAGTGATGTCACTCCACTTGTTTGTGTATGGTATGGCGGGAACGTGGCATATGGTAAGATGGTTTGACCGCTGCGTGGGTGGACATTGTGGCATGTGAGTAGACAGACGCCTGGATTCATATGGGTCATTTTGAAGTTTGCCATGTACATCCAGACAAAAAAAGAAGGCCGTCATTCAATTCTCGCGGCAAGCAAAGAGGTCAAACTGAGATGCGGCAGTGCCCCCAGTGAGGATGGACAGGTGTGAAGTAGGTGTGGTCAAACCGGTTATGCCATTTGAATACGGTGCGGTAGACCAAATTTTCCGGGTGATTGGTGGTTAAGAACAATTTGAAGCCGCTTCGTGACCACATTTCAGGTATATTGATGTCTTTTTATTGTGTATAGTGAAGGACATTATTATTATTATTATTATTATTATTACTATTTATTATTATCATCATCATCATCATCATTATTATTATTATTATTTATTATTATTATCATCATCATCATTATTATTATTATGTGGCTTATATAGGTACTATATCTAGTATTGTAAGAAGATGTATGGGGCATGTGCAATGCAATGGGGATGGATGGATGCAGCGTAGTCAACCCCATTTGCTTTGGTTTGCTGCCCCCAAAACCAACCAACCAACCAAAAAGATGGATGGATGGATGGATGGATGCTGACTATACATTTACCTGCGTGTGTGTGTGTGTGTGTGTACACTAGAGTCCATGTGAGTGAGTGAGGGAGGGAGGGTGGTTAGGTGAGCAAATCCTGGGGCTTTTGTCTCAAAATTTGGTTGGTTTGTTTGTTTGAAGGGCCACCCCGCGAACCAAATGAAAACCCAAAACCCTCTAGTCGAGTCGCGCGGGAAAAGACGCCGACCCCCTGTCTTATCCCACCGCCACGTGGGTCCCATAGTTGGCGGACCTGGCTGTCAGTGAGAGAAAGCTAGCATAGCAGTGGGTGGAGTGGGGATGGAAGGGCGCGTCGGACCTGTGACCCTGCGCCTCACGGACTTGAGCCACCAACAATAAACCGTCCCCTCCCGCCAGCCGAAATCTTTTCCCACCAGAACAGGTCGCCCACCCGCTCACTGACAAAGCGAGCCCGGGGACAGGCGTGGCCCGCGCGTCGGTCACGCTGGCCTACACTCCATGCAGGTGGATCGCGGGTTGCCGACAGCTGGGACGGGACGCGTGTCCCCACTCTTCCTTGCTACGGACCGGCTTGCTTGCTTTAATATCTCATCTCAGCTCGGCTCGGCTCGGCTCGGCTTACCGGCTTGGCTTGCAGGGACAAGGGAGGAGCATGGATCGCACGCGAGCGGCATGTGCTGTGGGCCCCACCCCACCCCCAGATCTCAACCCTCCCTCTGTCATTCATTTCGTTACTAGTACGAGTACTAATAATACTCTACCACTATCTACAACTAGTGCTAAATCTTGCAATTATTTACTACTACACATACATATATTTATACACATGATTATATATACTCCTACACACACACACACGCACGATGGGATCAATGACATTCATTTATACTTGTATTTGGCGTCACACTCCCTTTACGATTCTCAAGATTTTAACATATATACCACCATTTACATATGCTCGTCAAATGAAATGCACCCTCCTCGCCCACTTCCTATATTCTCACCCCTTCTCCAATACATAGGCGAGTTTGGGGGAGAGAGAGAGAGAGAAGTGCGTGAAATCTTTCTGTACGAATTGTCGCAAAAAGGTTTTCAACAAGTTCAAGGTGTTGACTACGATGAGAGTTTCCCACTCGTATCTTTGCTTAAGTATGTCCGAATCATGTTAGCAATTGCCGCATTTTATAAAATCTGGCAAGTGGATAAACAAAATTGCATTCCTTAATGGATTTATTAAAGAAGAGTTGTTGTCAATCCTAAAGGTACTAACAAAATATGCAAGCTCCAGTGATCTATCTATGGACTGGTGCAAGCATCTCGGAGTTGGAATATACGCTTTGATAAGTTGATCAAAGCATATAGTTTTATACAGACTTGCGGTGAAGCCTGTATTTACAAGAAAGTGAGTGGGAGCATTACAGCATTTCTGATAAGTATATGTGAATGACATATTGTTGATCGGAGATAATGTAGAATTATTCTGCAAAGCATAAAGGAATGTTTGAAAGGAGTTTTTCAAAGAAAGACCTCGGTGAAGCTGCTTCCATATTGAGCATCAAGATCTATGGAGATAGATCAAGACGCTTGATAAGTTTTTCAATGAGTACATACCTTGACAGGATTTTGAAGTAGTTCAAAATGGAACAGTCAAAGAAGGAGTTCTTGCCTGTGTTACAAGGTGTGAAGTTGAGTAAGACTCAAAACCCGACCACTGCAGAAGATAGAGAGAGAATGAAAGTCATTCCCTATGCCTCAGCCATAGGTTCTATAAAGTATGTCATGCTGTGTACCAGACCTATTGTATACCCTGCCCTGAGTTTGGCAAAGGAGTACAATAGTGATCTAGGAGTAGATCACTGGACATTGGTCAAAATTATCCTTAGTGGAATAAGGATATGTTTCTCAATTATGGAAGTGACAAAAGGTTCGTCGTAAAGGGTTACGTCGATGCAAATTTTGACACTGATCCAGATGACTCTAAATCTCAATCTGGATACACATTGAAAGTGGGAGCAATTAGCTAGAGTAGCTCTGTGCAGAGCATTGTTGACATAGAAATTTGCAAAATACTTACGGATCTGAATGTGGCAGACCCGTTGACTAAACTTCTCTCACAAGCAAAACATGATCACACCTCAGTACTCTTTGGGTGTTAATCACATAGCGATGTGAACTAGATTATTGACTCTAGTAAACCCTTTGGGTGTTGGTCACATGTCGATGTGAACTATCGGTGCTAATCACATGATGATGTGAACTATTGGTATTAAATCACATGGCGATGTGAACTAGATTATTGACTCTAGTGCAAGTGGGAGACTGAAGGAAATATGCCCTAGAGGCAATAATAAAGTTATTATTTATTTCCTTATATCATGATAAATGTTTATTATTCATGCTAGAATTGTATTAACCGGAAACATAATACATGTGTGAATACATAGACAAACAGTATGTCACTGGTATGCCTCTACTTGACTAGCTCGTTGAATCAAAGATGGTTAAGTTTCCTAGCCAGACATGAGTTTTCATTTGATTAACGAGGTCACATCATTAGAGAATGATGTGATTGACTTGACCCATTCCGTTAGCATAGCACTTGATCGTTTAGTTTGTTGCTATTGCTTTCTTCATGACTTATACATGTTCCTATGACTATGAGATTATGCAAGTACCGTTTACCGGAGGATCACTTTGTGTGCTACCAAACGTCACAACGTAACTGGGTGATTATAAAGGTGCTCTACAGGTGTCTCCGAAGGTACTTGTTGGGTTGGCGTATTTCGAGATTAGGATTTGTCACTCCGATTGTCGGAGAGGTATCTCTAGGCCCACTCGGTAATGCACATAACTATAAGCCTTGCAAGCACTGCAACTAATGAGTTAGTTGCGGGATGATGTGTTACAGAATGAGTAAAGAGACTTGCCTGTAATGAGATTGAACTAGGTATTGAGATACCGGCGATCGAATCTCGGGCAAGTAACATACCGATGACAAAGGGAACAACGTATGTTGTTATGCGGTTTGACCGATAAAGATCTTCGTAGAATATGTAGGAGCCAATATGAGCATCCAGGTTCCGCTATTGGTTATTGACCGGAGACGTGTCTCGGTCATGTCTACATAGTTCTCGAACCCGTAGGGTCCGCACGCTTAAAGTTCGATGATGGTTATATTATGAGTTTATGTGTTTTGATGTACCGAAGGAGTTCGGAGTCCCGGATGAGATCGGGGATATGACGAGGAGTCTCGAAATGGTCGAGACGTAAAGATCAATATATTGGACGACTATATTCGGACATCGGAAAGGTTCCGAGTGATTCGGGTATTTTCGGGAGTACCGGAGAGTTACGGGAATTCGTATTGGGCCTTAATGGGCCATGCGGAAAAGGAGAGAAAGGCCTCAAAGGGTGGCCGCACCCCTCCCCATGGGCTGGTCCGAATTGGACTAGGGAGGGGGGGCCCTTCCTTCCTTTTGCTTTTCCCTTCCCTTTCCTTCCCTCCTACTCCTACTACTTGGAAGGGCTCCTAGTTCTACTAGGAAAAGGGGAATCCTACTCCCGGTGGGAGTAGGACTCCCCTAGGGCGCGCCATAGAGAGGGCCGGCCCTCCCCCTCCTCCACTCCTTTATATACGGGGGCAGGGGGAACCCCAAAGACACACAAGTTGATCAGTTGATCTCTCCCAGCCGTGTGCGGTGCCCCCCTCCACCATATTCCACCTCGGTCATCGTAGCGGTGCTTAGGCGAAGCCCTGCGTCGGTAGCAATGTCATCACCGTCACCACGCCGTCGTGCTGACGGAACTCTCCCGTGAAGCTCTGCTGGAACGGAGTTCGCGGGACGTCATCGAGCTGAACGTGTGTTGAACTCGGAGGTGCCGTGCGTTCGGTACTTGGATCGGTCGGATCATGAAGACGTACGACTACATCAACCGCGTTGTGCTAACGCTTTCGCTTTCGGTCTACGAGGGTACGTAGACAACACTCTCCCCTCTCGTTGCTATGCATCACCATGATCTTGCGTGTGCGTAGGAATTTTTTTGAAATTACTACGTTCCCCAACACTTCTTTTGTTTTTGGGAGGCTGTATTGCCTGGCGTGAGCTCCTTAGAGACCTTTGTCGGTCCTGCACCAGAGCCCATGGGCTCTACATAGTGAGGAGCGCGTTCGCCTGCTGGCGAGCCTGAAGAGAGCCCGTCTATGTCGGTAGGCATAGGTATGATTCCCGAGGCCACGAGAAACCGTGGGTGTGAGTGTTGTGGAGGGGGTTGCCTTTGAGCCAGAACCCTCTCTTGGTGCTGCGCCATCCACCGACCCCTCCTTCGTGGCTGAAGGGGAAGACGGCGATCATGTTGTGCTCGAGGAGATGGAAGCCGCTTTGCGGGAGAGAAACAAGCATGCCCAGACTTTAGGCAATGCCTTTAGGATCAGATTTGGGCAAGCGATCCAACCCGGAATGGAGGTAATCCTTTATAGTAGCGCTTTGTACGCCTAGTTGCCCTAAGCCTTGAGTGTGGTTGTATGGAGAATTGAACTGAAGGTCGTAGATAATGGTTATCCCCCGGGTGCGGATCTTTGACTTTCTTGGATTAAAAGTGGTTAGCACCCGTAGAATTTGAGCAAGCCCAGGTGGCCGCCCCTACATTGAAGTGGTGGTATCCCCTCATGTCCTTGAGTACAGCTAGGAGTTTGTCCACCACCATCCAGAACGTCAGCGGTCACATCACGCCAAATACGAGTCGAGTAGCGAGAGAGCTTTGAGGAGCCGATGACGCGAGCATTAAAGCCGGCTCGCCCATTTCAGCTTTGCCAGGGGAGTGTGTATATATGTATGTAAACCGTGTAGTTGGAAAGCATTCACTCTCCCCTCCCCTCCTTTCTCTGGAAAATTGGACCATTCTCGCATCCTCTGCCCTGCATGCATTCCCTTTAGAAAAGCATGTTAAACGTTTCTGAATAGATGACATGTAGGCTTGATATAGCAGTGCCTAGGGTTTTGTGCACGCGGGCGGTCCTCATTGGCCCAAACATTCATTTATCCACTTGTCCACTCCCTGCTCTCTTTCTTCACTCCGAGGCAAAAAATATTGCCCTTTTCAGGTGGCCCTTTCTTGCTTGTTGCCCATGTTCAGAAAGATGGTATCAGGTGTGTCGATATACGCTTGTTTGCTTTTCTTTGTTTGGCCTTCAGTGATCGACATGACTAATCGATGAATTGGCTTTTCCGATGAGCAAGAGTGTGAAATCTTGGTGTATAGAAGACTGTTAGGATGGATATGATAGGGAGCTGGGACTTTCTTCACGCGGGCTTTCCCTCTTCCCCATTTCAGGTGGCCCCTTCTTAGTTGTTGCGAAGGATGATTGTAGGCTTCTTAAGACGAGCTTGATATTGCCCTTGTTTAACGTATAGGCAATTCTCCCCTTTCTAGTGCATGCATTCAAGGGATTTGAGCACACCTGGCCACCATCTTGCTTCCGAGAGCGCCATGAGCCTTTTGGTGTTTGCGCCAGTTGGTTCTCTCAAGTAATGTTGTCCAAACACCTTGAGCATTGCAGTAGCAAACCTGACGATGGCGTCTCCACATGTACTTTAAGACATCCGGAGGTACTTGTCCACTAATCTGTGGCCGTGTAGGCAAGCATCCTCAATGCAGTCGTGCCATAGGTAAACATACTCAATGCAGCCGGGCACTTCTGATAGCCAGAGAAGTCAGTGGTTCCAACAACGTCTTGATTCAAGGTGAAGTAGTCATCGTAGGCCCGAACACCATTGCAGACCTTTTTTCGCATTCAAAAGTGGTGGTGAAAATGGTCCACTAACATTGGGATAAAGTGGTTGTCCATCAACATCAAATGCCCCGCGCCCTATTCTGATCTAGCACTCGACGTACCTGGATTGATCCCTTGAAATTGAGAACACGTCCATCCGCATATGCCCCACATTTGCAAGGACTTCCCTAATAATTGTCGTTTCATCCTCATTCGATGAGGACGAATTCAAGAAGTTGTCGTCCAAATCAACCATGTTTGCTTGAAAGTAAGGAAAAACTATCAACAATTTGTCCATGTCATCTGGCCAACCATTTTTGTTGGGCGTGGGGTCCGCCATGGACGGCACTTGCAGGGGTGGGCGGGGGATGGACGAGCGGTGGAACGGTGGGAGACTCCAAGGTGGATAGGTGTGTGTGTGTGGGGGGGTGAGGTCTGGAAAGGCCTGGGTGTACAACGGCGGCGAAGGACTGGGAGGGAGAGGATACATATAGCGCATGCCGAGGGAAGGGGGAGGGGTTGAGTGGGGCGTCGGTAGGGTTTTGGCCTTTTGGGTGGGTCGAGGATGTCGGAGTTGTACATAGCCCTGATTTGCGGAAAATGAGAGGTGCGGACGGACGTTTACGGTATGACGGGTTGGATGGCAAAACCCATAGTGAAGAGGTAGGTGTGGATTGGATGGGATTGTACGTGTAGAAGGAGGAAGCAAGAAGACGGTCCCCTATCGGGAGGGAAGGGAAGGGAAGGGAAGGGAAGGCAGTCCGGAGGAAAGGTGGATAGGAGGAGGATTGGCAGGAGAAGCAGCGGCGGAATTTCAGCAAGCCCTGGCCCCACATGGATACCTGTGATCATCCGGGTACAGGTAGCAGCATGAATGAGCACGTCAGCGATCACATCAAGGCAAGGCCATTCATTCGCAAAAAAAAAGGCAAAGCGAAGCCGAGCCGAGCCGAGCCGGTGGAGAGGAGACGAGCCGATGACGCCAGCCAGGCAGCGTCGAAGCCGGCTGAAAGTGAGTGTATGTATGCGGGCTCGGGCTGTGCAGTGCAGTTGGAAAGCATTCACTCTCCTCTGCAAAATTGGATCTCCACTTCATCACATCCTCTGCATTCCCTCCCTCCCTTTAGATCGATCGATCCGCGCAAGCAGAGCAAAGCAATTGCAATTGGATTGGATTGGATTGGCATCCGCAGAGAATTGCGCTCCTCTCCGATCCGATCCACGCAGTCGCAATTGCAATTGCAATTGCAATTGCCGTCCGTCCTGGATCGCCATTGCTCCCCTGGACCTGGATCCATCCGCCCCAGCAGAGCAGAGCAGAGCAGGTGAGACCTCCTCCTCTTGATCCGCCAGCATTCTTTTCTTTTCTTTGTTTCTTTCTTTCTTTCTTTCGATGGATCTTTCTTCTTTCTTTCTCTGGACTGGATCGCTCCAATTGCTGCTTTGCTTCCTTTCTGTTTGGATGGATCGAGAATTGTTGTTTGGTTTGGGGTTTAGCAAAGGAATGCTCAATTCGCATCAAGAAAAGAAAAGAAAAGAAAAGAAAAAGGATTTTGTTCAATTTAGATCCATCTGGTCTGGATGGATTCCTCCCTCCCTCGCATTCATCTGCTGCTCCCACTACCTAGTAGAGCCTAGCTAGCTAGCTACCTAACTGGATCAGCAACCAATTCTTTCTTTCTTTCTTTCTTTCTTTCTTTCTTTGGATCGCCGAGGCCCAGCATTCAATTCAATTCAATTCAATTCAATCAATTTAATTCATTCCCTCCCTCCTGGATCAGACCAGATCAGATCAAATCCGCTCCTTTCTTTCTTTTTTTACATATATACACTCCATGCCACTAGAGCAGAGTACTGCAGTGAGTAGTGTAATTGATTGATTAAGAGGTTCTATCCTATCCTACTATAGGAGTACTGGATTTCGCTCACACCAACTTTATATTGTTAGCAGCATGTCTATCCGTCTATCTTGAATATCCGTGTTTGCAATCTACAATTCGATTTGCACCACACAACTTCACTTCACCAGTTGATGCCCTCCATCTTTTACACTGTATACTACTACTGTACCACTACAATGCTAATAATTTCCATCCCAACTTCTCTACTGTAATAATTCAAAAAGAAAAAAAAAGCGAGTCAATTCTCGATCTTAAACCTATCCGATCTGGAAAATTCAACCATTGTGTTGTATTCCCACTTTATTTATTCATTTCATCCTGATCCGATCCGCTGCCAGATCGATCAATCTTCTTCTTGTTGAGAATTCAATCTCCTAGATCGACGATAGATCCTCAATGCGGGCATCTCCATTTCCATCTCCACTGGGAAGGGAATTGCATTAGGCCAAATTCATTTCATTTCATACTGTAATGTAAGCAGCAGCAGCAGATTCCAATTTCGATGCAACACTAGTACTACTAGTACAAGATGCAACTGTAGACTCACTATGCATGCAGATGCAGTCTGTGCGTGTGTGTGCCATCACTCGCTTTAATTGCCAATTTACTCTGCAAAATTGAATTTAATACTATAGTTGCTTCCAATCCAATCCAATCCATTGAGTGTAAGTAAATTCAGGCAGGATCCATAATTACTGTCCTGTCCATCAGAGAGAAGCTAGCAATCGGATCCTATTCCATCCATCCATCCATCGGGATTTATTTACTGCTTGGCTTGGCTTCACATCACATGCTAGTTGCTACTGCCCCAGCAAGCAGCTAGTCTAGTCTAGTGTAGTAAGTAGTATACGTACATTGGTAGACAGACACATCGCTTTCAGGATTGCTACCCCAGCAAGCAAGCAAGCAAGCAACAGGCATGCAGGCAGGCAATTCATACTGTATGATGCAGCTGGCTGGCTCCATGGCTGCCTGGTGGGTCCTGGCAGCAAGTTAGTACGTAGCGCCTTTGCCGGTTCATCGCCATCACGGTGGTCAGTGGATGATTGCTGTCAATCCGTTTGCAAATCTCCTCTCCTCCCCTCTCATCACAGATTTACATGGATGCCCAGATCCGGATCAAATTTGCTTGCATGGACGCGTCACATCACCTCCATCACTTTTTCAAGCCGATCCGCGTCGAATTTCTCGGCCCAAATGATTGTGAATTGTCTAGTGTTATTACGACTAAAATGGTATTACCTCTGTTCCTAAATATACAAGTCTTTTTAGAGATTTCACTGTGAACTACATACGGAGTAAAATGAATGAATCTACACTCTAAAACGTGTCTACATACATCCGTATATAGTCTATAGTGGAATCTCTAGAAAGACTTATATTTAGGAACGGGGGAGTAGTAGATAAAATTTGGATCGTGCGCCGAATTCCTCTTTCTCATGATCACTCCATGAATGAATTACCCTACCCAGTGCTGCTGCTGTGTTATAAAGTGTTTCTTTTTTTTTTGAAAGAAATTATAAAGTGTTCCTTGCTGCCACTAACTCTTCATCTAACTGCATCAACTCTTCAGTGTTCACTACTCCTCTGAATATCACCTGTTTCACTCTTGCACTCTGCTATAATAATTAATCCTCTGAATATCCATGCACTCTGCTCTGAATCTTGAGCTGATTTTGGCAACTTTTGGGTTCGTTCATGGTGCTGTCTACTGTATTGCTGTTGAGAGTTAACTGATACCATATTCCTTATGTTGAGCTGGCTGTGTGTGTGTATTGATTGGTTGAATTTGGTTGTTTCAGTTTCAGCAGGCAGGGAGGCGGCATCAGGCCGGTGAAGCAGTATGATGATGGGGACCGATGTGTGTTCTTCGCGGATGCTGTCGCTGCCCCGTTACGAGAGCGGCGACGAGGAGCTCACCGTGCTGCCCAGGCACACCAAGGTTGTCGTCACCGGTAACAACCGAACAAAGTCCGTGCTGGTCGGCCTGCAGGGTGTGGTCAAGAAGGCTGTTGGCCTTGGAGGATGGCACTGGCTGGTCAGGCTCCCTTCCTTCCTTTCAATTTTTATTTATTCAGGCATCCCACTGAAACTCTGCTTAGCTAGTGGCTGTTGCTTTATATTGATAGATATTGATTGACAATTGCAATGGAGTGAAAGGAATCATGTGTCCCTTTTGACTTCACTTTTCTTTGCACAAAGTAGCTAGTCAAGCAAGCAATTTCAAAGTTGAAGATGCATATATATAAATAAAGCTATAATAAAAGCATTATAAGTAGAAACCAACATCCATCCAAATATGGTATCCCTGAGATATTATTATCCTATTGGAAAAAGCAGGTTCTCAAGAATGGTGTGGAGGTGAAGTTGCAGAGGAATGCCCTCAGTGTCTTGGAAGCTCCGACTGGCAACGAGGACGATGATGAGATCGACGGCAGTAACAACTCGTTCTGCGGCAGCTTTGACATGGGAGACAAAGACATGAACTACTGTAAGACCATTTATTATGCCATCATTCAAAATGTTTGTAGCCAGAATGCATTCTATAAACTGTCTGTCTATCAGTGAAAAAAAACTGAATGTTCCCTTGTTGTGTGTTTTGCTCACAGCAAGCATCGAGTACCAGAAGCCAACAAAGCCAAGGGTCCGGCACACAAGGCCATGGTCTTCCTGCACGACGACGTCCAGCAGCCGGGCCAACAACCTTCACTCGACTTCGAAGCTGCGAGCGGTAATTAATCACTGTCCCTGTCCCAGCAAGTAATCACGACATGACAAGTAATTTGCGTCTGATCTGAGAGATGAGATTGGGCCATATATAATACTTAAATAGTATGATGAAAGGCGTGTGATCATCTCATCCTGCTGTGCTGGCTGGGATAATCACATGGCAATGGGCCATGGTTGGTTAGGCAGGAGTGTGGTCAAGTCGTTCTCATTGTCATTGCTTTTTTGCTAAACAAACTCGTGACTAATTTGTTGACAAGGCAAAAAGATGGATAATTTGATTCTTGGTGTATTTCAGTATCTTGTCTGTCTGTCTGTCTGTCTCATGGGGACCTAATTGAGTGTAGGGTGAGAGTTGCGCTGATTGGTGTTGTGATATTTGTTGTTGTTGTTGTTGTTGTTGTTGCAGAGAGTGAACCTGACAAAGCTTGGAACACCCACACTATGGAGATACTGGAAGCACTTCAACCTTGTAAGCACTCCTGTCCTATCCCATCATCCCATGTAGTAGAGCAGAGTAGAGTAATCCTTGAGCAGCAAACAATAGAATAGAATAGAATCCATGCTAAGCTTTCGATTCATTCCTGATATGATAAATTACAGGGTGGTGAAAAATGTGTGCAGGTGAGCATGAACCCGACTCCATCAGAGGAGCAGCTGTTCCATGGGGTCCAGCAGCATTTCCAGTCCCAGGTACAAACATACATACATACATACATTTTGTCTCAAACTTTGCATCCACCACTAGTAACTGAGAAGACTTGAGATGAGGAAGAAGAAGAATGTAATCATGTGTGTATTCCTTTGTCCCCTCCAAATGCTGAAACAACAAACAAGCAGCAATTGGATGAGTTGCAGGTGATCTTGGGGTTCATCCAGACGGCGAAGAGGCTCAAGACCCTGTACAAGAACAACTCCTAGCCCAGCCCTCCTTCCTCAGATGCATACATACATATGCTTCACCTTCACCAGTGGTTTCAGTTGCTTGCTGTTAGTAGAGAGAGAGAGAGAGGTTAGATGATGCATCATGTGGTTAAGTAAGTAAGTTATTAATGTTAGTCTCCTCCTTGGGAATGAAGCAAGTTGTGAACAGAGAGGGATTTGTACTGGCACATTTGATCAGTACAAATTCTTCAGTAGCTTCTTCTTCTTCCTCTTCTTCTTCTTCTTCTTCTTACTCCTTGTAATGATGAGAGAGAGAGCGCGCTCAAAAATGATGGATGCTGAATCATGTAACCCCTTGCTGCTGCTGCTGCTGTTTGTTATAACTGACCACCAAACCAAACCAATCTCAGTTATTTGGAGAGATACTAAATACTAGCAAGTATTATACTAATTAGTTAATGTGAAGAAGGTACTCTATGGATGGATGAATGAATGAATGAATTATATATATATGCCTCCTTTTTATTTGGTGAGTCAGCATTTTCACATCCTCTTGTTTTTCTACTAGTAGTATTTCAAAATTGATTCATTCCTCTATCTAGAAGAAGAAGAAGAAGAAGAAGAAGAAGATATCTTTGGTGTCTGCAAGGAGATCTGGACGTGCTACTATTTTTTTTTTCTTTTTTAATCTAGATCTACTACCAGTAGTAGTATAGTAAGCAGCTCTCTTTTTCTTTGGCCACCCCTCCCCTCAAAAGATGGGATGGTGTGCTGTCCTGGAATTCCGTGCCTGTGCCTGTGCCTTGGCTGCTCAATGAATGAATGAACCTGGTGTACCATGGGCCACATGTCATGTACTTGTGCCTGCTCTGCATGCGGGCCCAAGAGCAAGTGTAGTACTCCCTTCATTTCAAAATATAGTGCAACTTTGACGACCGGTATAATTTTTGCTTCTGTCGCAGTCGCTCTCGTTGGTTAAATTAATGATTAAAATTGAATTTCAGAAAGTTAAAGCATGAGAATAGAGAAAACACTATATTTTAGAACGAAGAAAGTATGAATATGATGCATGCACCTGGATAGGCCCATCCATCCATTGACCCACCGTGCTGTGCAGCGACCATTGCTGTTCAAGATGGGTGGACCGGGCGCACTGGACCAACAGAGACACCATTGCATGATTCTATCTGCTCCTATATAAAAAGAGACATGGGTGATTGTGGCGCACGGTGGAGCAGGAGCATGCGTGCGCCTCGGGCAGTGTGCGTGCAGGATAACAAATAAAGAGAAGAAAAAAAACATGATGATAAAGTGGGATACGAGTACTACTAAGGGCCTCTTTGATTCATAGGATTTTGAAAGCGCAGGAATAGGAAAAGTGTAAGGTTGGAGTGGCATGCCCATTTGAATCCTATAGAATTAGCAATGATTGTTTGATGCCACGGGAAAAACAAAAAAATTGTAAAAAGAGGTTGGAGTGGATGTTAAATTTCCTATGAAATGTAGTACAAAAGATTTCATAGGAAAAATTCCTATGGAATCCAATCCTATGAATCAAAGGACCAACATAGGAAAAAATCCTAAGGATTTCAATCCTCCAGAAATTCTATAAAATTCCTTTAAATCAAAGAAGCCCTAACCTCTGCCTAGTTGCTCAAACTTGGTTTTCTACCAATTCCAAGCCCATTTGCTTTAAAAACCAATCAATGTTTTTTTATGTATTCTTCTCTCCTTTTTTTTTACACAATTTCAAAGGATTCCTACCAACAGGTCAGGGCATCTCCAATCCAAAGTGGACCCCCAAATTGCCCGCAATCAACAGGCCGGATTAAGCGGTTAGGACACACTTTAATTTGCCATCCAAAGCCACCCCGAATCTGCCCGCGGACACGTCTGGTTATATCAAGTCTCACAAACCGGAAGCAAAGTAGGGGGCTTCGCGGGAGTCCGGATCAACCAACGTACGACTTCGACGCCACAGGTCCACCCAGAACCACACCCCCCATCTCCGTCCGTTCCCTCTTTCTTTGCATCCACTTCCTCCACCGCCTGCCCGCTTTGCCTACTCCACCATTTCACACCTCTCGTCTGTCTACCGCACGGGTACCATCAACCCTCGCGAATGCCATCCGTGGGGGTGATCACGCACGGCAAGTGTTCGGTGAAATGCTGGTGCTACAATTTTGACAATTTTTCCTTTTTCTTTGAAGCACTGGATACAAACACTCCTCATCCGATGAGGAGGATATAGTATGCGGATGAAAGACGATATGATGATGCAGGAGTCCTTGCAGACACGAAGCATGCAGAAGAGCATGTTCTCAATTTCAAGGAATCGACCAAGGGTCATCGAGTGTTGAACTAGAACAGGACACACGGGGGCATTTTGACGTTGATGGATGACTGTACTTTTGCCCCGATGCCCTATTTGTGAACAACTTTCGCCGACGCTTTCGGATGGGCAAAAACGGTGACGGCCGATGCCGTGAGCCAAAGCGAAGGTGGAGATAGCGGCAGTCCTCATGTTGGTGCGGCTGGAGGGCGTGACGACGAGGATTGATGTGTGCCGCCGAACACCCTGTGAACGACCTCCTCTTGAAGCAACACGAGAGAGCATGTTGTGTCCATGTCCGATGGCTGTTGTGTTGCACCAGCACCACCGTACGAATGTCCCGGCGCAAACCGTCCACAAAACGAGCAAGGAAGAAATATGGGTGAATAGAATCGGAGTAAGGCGTGAAATGATCATTACCTCAAATTTCTCTATGTAATCGATGAAAGTAGTGGTTTGGCGAATAGTATAGAATTGCCGGATTAGCAGCTGATGCGGATCGCATCCAAAACGAGTGCAGAGTAAGGAAACAAATGAGGAAACATTTTTTTTCCTGAATTGGCTGTAACCAAATGGGTGAAGAAATTGAGAGATGCCCAAAACGAAAACGATTGATTGATGGGTCACAAACATTTTGAAATAGTACTGTTTGCAAAGAGTTGTCCAGAGGTGCGGATTTTCACCAACAGGCACCGAGAAAAAAAGAGGTGGCTGGTGAGTGGAGGTGGCTGTAGAAAGGAGTATGGGATTGGAGCTGACCGGCAGCGTGGTAGATGTACGTACATCACCGTGGTTGGACTTGGACGTCAGCTCAGATACATGCTGTAGAAATGATCAACAAACACAAAGCACACGACCTTCATGACCAGACCATACATGAAGAAAATACTCCATCACGACAGTTTATACTCCCTACGTATCTAATATAAGTGTTTCTAGAGAATCTAATATGAACTACATACCACTGGCGGAGATTACTGCAAGTATGAGATTAGCCAAAACAATGAAGAAAATTTACTATTCGAGGATTAGATAAGGAAAAGATCAATCTTTGCCCTCTTAGTTGTTCATGTTTTGACATTCTGAGATTCCTGCCTAGCTCCGCCACTGCTACGTACGGATATATGTAGACATATTTTAGAATGTAGATTCACTTATTTTGTTCCGTATGTAGTCCGCATTGCTCTCAAATAGCATATACATATATGTTAAAAATAAAAAAAGGTCACCGTACGTTGATGTGCTTGACACGATTGCCAATCTCTAGTCTAGCATTGCAGCGAGATTACATACAGTTTGGTCCACCACGGGTTTTGTTCGTAAATGGGATCTTTTTTAATGTTGCTGTTTATTTCAAGGGTCTCTCTCTCTGTTTTAATTAACGCACACAAAATAGAACACATTAATATAACACGACGAGGTTGTTCTGAAAAAAAGGCTAAAAAAAGGGTCACACATAATGTTAACGCGTGAAAAAACAGAAAGAAGAGACAAACATCATGGTCAAAGTCAGATATCTCCATCACCAAGACCCGCCCGGCTATGAAAAGTTTAATACTACTACTAGTACATACGTAAAAAGTTGTTTTGACAGGACGACGATCGTTCATTAAAATGATATTACAATATTTGACTAGTAATCACAAATAGATACATATATTATCATATCTCAACATCCCCCAGCTCCTAAGAAGTGGACGAGCGAGGCAATACTTGATCACTAATCGCAAAATAGATACTACTTCCTTTGTACCAGAATACTTGTTGTTGAGGAAACTCATACTAGTTTTTGCCCAATTACAAGTATTTCGGTACAGAGGGTGTAGACATATTGGAGTGGAGTGATCATTCATTCATATCTCGCCGTCCCACAGCTCCTCGAGTGATTTGTAAGGTCCGTCAGGCGACACAAAGTAGTCCCCCTGGCACGCCCTTTTTTGCGGTATCGTGGCGATCATCGCTTTGTCCTCATCGCTCAGCTCCCAATCAACAAAGATGTCCATGTTGTGCTTGAGCCTCTCCTTGTTGAAGCTCCTGGCCACAAAGCACACGCCCTGCTCGTACACCCACCTCAATGCCACCTGTACGCACATACACATCATTGTCATCATGATCGACAAGACGTCTTCATTGATAACGATTATTTCTATCTGTCTGTCTCTCTCTCTCTCTCTGTACAATTCCAAACTAAGAAAACATACATAAGAATTTGAGTTTCATTGGTAGTACTATATAAAGCTTCTTTTACTACAAATATTACTAGTACTCCCTCCGGTCATTTTTAGTCTGCATATAAGTTTTGTTTGAAGTCAAACTATCTCTATTTTGACCAAACTTTTAGAAAAAATATATTAACATTCATAATGCTAAATCATTATTTTTAGATTCATTATGAAATGTAGTTTCATACACTATACATTTGGTATTGTACATATTGATATTTTTTTAATATAAATTTGGTCAAACTTTACAAACTTTGACTTGGCGAAAATCTAATATGCGAAGTACTAAAAAGGACCCGAGGGAGGGAGTATATTGGTAGTAATTTTTGCTGGACTTGGATTCATAATAATCCTCTGTTCTGGTTGTGAATGATTTATGTTGAGACATATGAAATGCATGCTTCATGTCTTTAATTTGTTGGTGGTTATGTTGATTCTCATATGGAACTTGTGAGTTAGACATACATCCCTAATGCTAATGCATGCATGCATGCACATCTTTCTGATGCGTGCTATATAGGATCAACTCGAACAGTCTGACAGCAAAAGCTGATTTCATTTCAGAAACTAATTAGTGTGATGATATGAGAAATTTATTTATATATTTATCTGTGATTTTATTTAGCAAAAAAGAAAAGAAAAGAAAAGAGATTACTACCTGGGCCACGGTCTTGGCTTTGGCGGCGGCGACGTGGTGCATGACGCCGCTGTGCATGACGGCGTCCGAGCCCCAGGAGGCGCCGTACGCGCCCAGCGGCGAGTAGGCGGCCACGACCACGCCGTGCCTCGCGCACACCTCCCGCACCTTCTCCTGCCTCCACCCCACGTTCAGCTCCACCTGGTTCACGGCCGGCGCCACCGCGGCGAGCGCCAGCAGCCGCTCCATCTTGGCGGCCGAGAAGTTGCTGACGCCGACGGAGCGCGCCAGGCCCAGGCGGTGGCACTCCTCCATGCCGCGCCACACGCCCTCCATGTCGAACTCCGTGTGCGTGCTCTTGTCCGCGGGGTTGTCGCCGGCGACGGGCCAGTGGACGAGGAAGAGGTCCAGGTAGTCGACGCCGAGGCGGGCCAGGGACTCGCGCAGCGCCGGCACGACGCGGCCCGGGCGCGCGTCGGGGATCCCGAGCTTGGAGGTGACGAAGAGGTCCTCGCGCGAGGAGATCCCGCCGGCGCCTGAGCGGACGGCCTCGGCAACGGCAACGCCCACGGCCGGCTCGGTGCCGTACATGGCGGCCGTGTCGAGGTGGCGGTAGCCGAGGCGGACGGCGTGAACGATGGTGTCCGGCAGGTCGGCGGGCGCGCGCGAGGAGCCGGTGCCGAAGCCCAGCACCGGCATGGCGTGGCCCGTGTTCAGGGTCACGCACGGGATCGGGATCGCCGTCGCCGTCGGCACGGCGGCGTGCTGGAGCTGGAGGTCGTCGTCGCCGGCTGCGGCCATGGTTGTTGGGACTTGGGAGTTTGGATTTGGGTGAGGATTGGGTTGGAGTTGGAGTTGGGCGTTTGGTTTGACTTGACCGGCCGGCTGCGTGAATGGTGTCCCTTTAAATAGCGCTCGTGCGTAAGATAGAGTATGCGTGAATGATCTTCTCTCTTGCTTGGGAGACAAGATGCTCGTTTTGTTTTCTTTCCGCTTTTCAAAGTCAAAGTCTAAGGGATCCTATCACTTTCGATTCTCTACGAGTTTTTAAAATTCACAACTCCTTGTTACGACTTAGAACTTTTATTTCATTTTAAAAATATCTTTTCAGGCATTTCTATCTCTCAAACTCCCTTTCTCATTTTTTAACCTCTCCGACTCTATGTCCGACACCAACATATGCGCCCCCCCTTCTACTCTCTTGTGTCACTATCAGTTCTCCTCCAACTCCCTTTTGACACTGGCATATGTCCGAGCTCCTCCATGTTGTATGACAGCGTGCAACACCGGCCCTCGGGCCACTACGCGGCGGGGATCTGCGCGCCCTTGCACGGGTGCGTGAGTGTGGCTCGGCACCCTCAACACCACGGAGGAGGCGCGTCCTCACGATAGTAATGCGCTCCGCTACTTCAGGAGCAAGGTGGTCCACAATTTTCCCGACTAGCTAGAAGATGAAGCATCACCGTTCGTTGAGTGACACCATGCGAGGAATGAAAAACCCTAACTTAAATGGACCTCCTACGTACTTGGTGACCTGTGCACCAGATAAAGAGGAATCGAGCACCCCAGCTCCCTACGCACGCGTTTTTGGGCCAGCCCATATGCGGAATTTGAATGTTTTTCACTAATTCAAAATATGTTCATGACTTTTTTTCATAAATTCAAAATATGTTTATGAATTTTCACAATTGCTCCCAAATTTCAAAAGAAGTTCATCGATTCCAAAAAATGTCATAAATTTGAAATAATGTTTTTATTAGAATCAAAAATATTCATGAATTTCAAAAATTATTCCACAAATTGAAAAAATGTCTGTCGATTCAGAAAAACTATTCGCCAACCGCGCTTGGATCGGTGACATTTACGGTGGCCTGGGCCGATGGCCATGGTGAAATTATGTCGACATCTGGCGTCACCTCCGGTGCATCAACCTCACTCAAATTGCAGACAAATTACCTGGCATTGGATTGGCCAACGAAAGTTTGAGCAACTCCAACGCACGAACACATTTCGTTCGCCCCTGTGCGTTTGGATCCATGCAGACAGAAATCTTTGCCCAATGCACAAACCCATTTGGATTTTCTGTTCGTTCCGTATCCGCTCGGACCCAATTCCAGTGCAAATTTGGGACGGATTTGAGTCCAAGACAGACATAAAGCAAAAGTTTTTTGTGTCCTCTTTGTTCGCCTTTATCCGTTGCATGCACCATGTGAACCATCTGCCATCCATGCCCACCATCCCATCCCATCTCTGTTCTCCTTTTCCACTCTCGTCTCCCACCCTCCCGCCCACCCCGCTCCAGACCACCAACCACGCCGCGGGACACAAGGCAGCCTCCAAGGGCAGCCTTCGTTATGCCAGCCGGCTGGCCTCCTTGGTGCCGTCTCTCTCTGGGCGGTTAACATGCATCGGCATCACTTCTCGCCGCGAGCTCCCCTGACTGCTACATGTTCGACGAAATGCACAAAATGCATCCACCCCCGTTGGGCGCACCTGACGATCCAAAAAAAATAGACACTGACATCCGCACGGCCGATCCAAAAGGCGAACAAAACGCGCGTCCGTTTGGGTCGGCCGGTTGAAGTTGCTCTTACTCCGCGAGCTCCTGCTATGAAGCTCTATTCATCGGCTCCACCATTGTACCCTCTTCTCGCGCCTAATCTGGACCCCTCACGACGACGCAGCCAACTTCTTCAGCTGTTTTTTTGGACCTTTATAAGTACCAAACGTTCGGATTTTAGCAATAGGCAAGAATAATCCCTACTTCACTCTAATTATATACATGCATGTATTAGAATGACTATTTTTTTCACGTGCACTTCTCTCTCTAATTACATGCATATATGCACTAAATGACGAAAAGCTGAGGTCATCCTAGATTCTTTCTTTTTTCAAACTTCAACATGTTTTGTAGCTTAAACCGTCGTCCCAAATTGAAAAAACGTCTTCACAAAAAAAAATCGTCTCGACCAGATCTTCAGAACTAAATCTCATGTTGATATGCTCTAATGACTTTTTTTCGGACCAAAAGTTACCACATCTGGGCTACATAAGTTATCATGTATGTCATACATAAGTTATTGTATCATTTACACAAAAGTTTTCAGGGTATGTTTTCAACAAACTTTTATCTCAGGGTCAGAAAGTGATTATGATGTTTGCCGCGAGTTATAAGCTTTGTTGTGTATATTATCATGTTGCACAAAAGTTATCGGAGTATGTTTTCCAACAATTTTCATTTCCTCGGTCAAAAAATTACCGCGATATTTGTATATGAGTTATCAGCTCTCATGTGTGTGTATTATCATGTTGTTTACACATGAGTTATTGTGAGATATTTTTTAAGAACATTTCCCCTGGTCAAAAAGTTACCATGGTCAAAAAGTTACCACATCTGGATGAAGTAAGTTATCAGCTCTGTTGTATGTATATTACCATGTTATTTACACACAAGTTATGAGGGTATGTTTTCAACAAACTTTTATACCGGGTCAAAAGTTACCGTGGGGTTTGTAGTGAGTTATCAGCTCTGTTGTGTGTATATTACCATGTTATTTACACATAAGTTATTGGGGTATGTTTTTCATCAACTTTTTTCTTTCAGGGCAAAAAATTATCGCGGTGTTTTTATATGAGTTATCAGCTATGTTGAGTGTATATTACCATGCTATTTACACATCAACTATAAGGGATGTTTGTCAACACCATTTTTTCTTGAGTCAAAAAGTTATCACGTCTAGACTGAGTAAGTTATCAGCTTTGTTGTGCGTATGTTATCATGCTATTTAGTATTACACATAAGTTATCGAGGTATGTTTTTCAACAAATTGTTATCCCGAGTCAATAGTTACTGTGTTAGATAACCATGTCCTCCGTTAACCAAAGCTTTGTTTCTAATCTGTGCGAGTTTTGGGTTGTACTATAGTACTACTTGATGTTGAGCATATACCATGCATGATGTATGTGGTGCAGGGCTCTTAGTCACGGGACACTGTCACGTCCTTGAATCACTGGGCTGGGCACATCGGCCAGCACAAAGCTAACTAGCATGATGGGAGGCTAGGCTAGGCAGAGTGGGTGAAGAGACGGCGTGGGGAAGCGCGCGCATGAAGGAGTGGACGGGACGGCGAGTGACAAATATCCCAGAAAATGCCGAAATGGTTCTTGGTTGATTTTTCTTCATCTGCTTCGGGCGGTTGAGGACGTGTTTAGTTGCTTCCGCTGCCGGGTCTGGCTTAGAGAGGAAAAACGAGTCAAGCTGAGCAGGGCCAGGATAAGCAAAAATAGGGCCAAAAACGTGGGTGATCACTTGATTGGTTGCCTGCATTAGGGGTCTTGTCATCGAGATGCAATTTTCACACGGTGTTTGGTTGCATACATGTATTTGATTATCGACGTTAACAACAAAACTTAACAGTCATCAGGTTGGGCTTCACATTTCGTGAAACACTTTGAGCGCACCGGAGCTTCCACTGCCCATCGTGCCCGCCACCAGCTCCTGGCGACCGTGGACGCGCCCGGCTCGCCGCGGTCGTGGACGAGCTTCAGCTAGCCATTGTTGAGGATCTTGCCGCGCCTTAAAATGGCTCGCATGGATGTCGTGCTGACGGCGACCGCCCAGCAGAAGAGCGAGGCGGCTGTGGCGCGTGGTGCGCGCCGTGCTCTGCATGCTGCCGCGTGGCCTGCTACCGTCCGGCGCAAGCTGGCCATGGACCTCGGCCTCCTCCGCCGCCGCAAGAAAGCCGGCAAGGCCCTCGGCGGCCTTTCTTCGGCGGGGTCGTCGTCCTTCTCATGCCATGCACTCGACCCGGCCCTCGCGGTGCACGAGCCCTCGCGCGACCACCGCGAGGTCGAGTTCAGCTGCAACAACACCCCTTTCTCCGCCACCGCCGCCAGGAGCCGCTACCACCGTGGCGACGAGGACCCCGGGTACTAGTGCAGCTACGACACGGTTGACAAGGACCGGTGGGCGGCAGGCATGGAGGGCGACAGCTTCGGGCGCGTGCCCTTGAAGGGCATCTTCTTCCTCTGCTGAAAGCGGAACAAGAACAAGGCCTCCTCATGCTCGTCCTCGTCCGCGGCGGCCCTGCGCCCCACGAAGCGCCAGGCGTGGATCTGGAGGCGCGCCGTGACGCGGTCCACGCGTGGGGGAAGCAGCCGCTCGCGGAGGCCGACCCAGACATGCACGCCCTCATGGAGCGCGAGAGGGAGCGCCAGGTGCGTGGCATCGAGCTCATCACCTCAGAGAACTTCATCTGCCGCGCCGTGCTGGATGCGCTCGGCAACCACCTCACCAACAAGTACTCCGAGGGCCACCTGGGGGCTCGCTACTACGGCGGGAACCAGCACATCGGCGGAGGAGTGCGCGCCGGACTGCACGGCGGAGGAGTGCGCGTTGTGCGTCCAGTACTCGGCGCGGGTGGCGGAGGCCTGCGAGTGGTCCTGGTGCCCCCGGCAGTCGGTGCGGGTGGGGGACACCTGCTGCTGGGGCCTCGTCGCGTGGCGTGACGGCGTGGTCGGCTTCGACTACTACCTGCGCTCTGCCTCGTCGCCTTGAGCGCTGCGGGCGTCGCGGCGAGGCGGGCTCGGTGGACGGATCCGGCGACGGCAAGTTCGACGGATGTTGGGGATACTACTACTGGACGTAAACCGGCCAGGAATAGCCGGATTAACTCCAAGAAGATCAGAAGCTCATGAAGACGTAAGGATGGTGGCGCTTTACGAAGACCCAAGGCCCAAAGGCGAGTTAAGGCCTGTAGATGTAAACCGACTTTCTCATGTAACTTGCATTGTAAGATAAGAAGGATAGAGACTGAACCGGATACGTTTATGATCCGGCCTCGGGACTCTGTAAACCGGCGGACGTCAACCTATGTATATAAGGGGACGACCCGGCAGGGGTTTAGGGACAACAGATAACAACTCAAGAGCCAAGCAAAGCGGATTCGCTGCCTGGTCATCGAAACCCCAGCAATACCAAACATAACTAGACGTAGGCTTTTACCTTCATCGAAGGGGCCGAACTAGTATAAAAACCCTCGTGTCCCTTGTCCAGTTTAACCCCTTTAAGCTAACCCGTAGTGATGGCTCCACGACTAAGTCCTTTCACGAGGACATCTGCCGTGACAAACCCACGACAGTTGGCGCCCATCGTGGGGCTATCGCACGATAGTTTCGATTTCTTGAAGGGCAGCTTCGAAGGACTCAAGGGATACGCTGTGGGCCGGATGACGAAGAGTCATTGCGGCAAGCTCTACATCGACGACGCAAGGTGGGGTCCCGAGGCCGGTTCGATTGAATACGGGTACCGGGTCCCCTTTGGTGGAATTCACGTCTTCATCGGCAAAATCGGCGAACCGGGCCCTGAGCCGGACACCTGCACCGACATCGTCGAGACGGCTCAGTGTGCAACCATTGCCCCGGTTCAGCCCACAACAAGGCATGTTTTCGTAGTGTCATCCATGGAGCGGAGTATGAGGATGGACTAGCATCTAATGGAGAAACCCTTATCCGTTCCGATGACGAGTCTTCAACCGGAGAAACCGAGTCCCTGTATCATCTGCAGGATGGCCTGATTAGCGGAGGGTCCGATGGCAATAGTATTCCGGACCTCCTCGATCTGCCAAGCCGGGTCGCGGTCTTCATGGCCGGTACACAACCAGCGCAACATTCTTCTACCGCTGTGGAAATGCTCTCCGGTTCAGCAACAACAACGCTGGCGGAAGCAGGAGGCTCAGCACCGCCCCCGGCTTAGGTTTTGTCTAATTTATTCGATGCTTTGGCAACATTGCTGGCAGCAGAGGTGGAGGCAGCAAACCGGGATCAGCACAATGCGGAGATTGCAAAGATGAAGGATCAGATAACTTAGGCTAAAGCGGACCTGGCAGCAGAGAACGCCAGGATGGCTACAGAATGGGCCGAGTTAGAAGCTCAGGCCTACCGGCTTAGGCTGGATCAGAATGCTTCAGACAATGTCATGAGAAGATACCGGTCGCACCTCCCGTCGGGCTATGAACCGAGAAATCTCTTCAACACGCCAGGAGCAGGAACCAGTAACCAGCCAGTGGTAAACCGGATGGAGGCGCCGGCAACAGGAGCGCCGGTTCAGCCACGCACGATGAACCTGGCTCGTCAGAACAACATTGTGCCGCAGTATGTTCCGACGCCCTCGGGGCATTACTCCAACCCGTTGGATAACATTGTGGCTGCCGCTTCATGATTGGCAGCCCTCCCAACTGACGGCGAGTCACCAGTGGCGATTGAGACACGATGGGCCAGAGAGCTCCTTCAAACAGCTTTAAACCAGCGCCAGGCTTATTCTCATAGTCGCGAGAGGATTCATTCCACCCCCCGTCCGAGTCGGAGCTACAACAGACACGTTGAGGATGAACCAGCCATATCAAGCAGTGCACGTCACCGTAACTCGCCGCGAGGGCACAACCCGGCAGGTAGTGGTGCTAATGCGCAGGATGTGGTGGATCATGGTCGTGTACGTCGAGAAGCCGAGTTAGCAGCTCTACACGCCGCTCGTCAACCTACTCCGGTTCGCCCTACCGCTTTAGTGGAGCCAGGCGTGGTCTTCAGTTCTTTAGGGGTGCCGTGTCTTACCCCCGCTTTGCATAATGTACGACTGCCCAAGGATTTTAAAGGCCCTCGTAAGGTGCCCAATTACACCACCGATTTACAACCGGAGTCATGGGTGGAGAGTTATGAGATGGCGATGGAGATGCTGGACGTGGATGAAGCGGTGTGTGCTAAATACTTCACCATGATGTTGGAGGGGACAACTCGAACTTGGTTAAAGAGCTTACCAGCTAACTCTATCGAGTCATGGGCTGAGTTAAAACACCGATTTATCCAGAATTTCAAAGATACATGTAAGCAACCTATGTCAATTGTGGACCTAGCCGCTTGTGTTCAAGAGGAGGGGGAATCTACGACGCATTGGGTGAAGCGAGTCTTAGCTGTTTTGCATTCATCAGACCGCATTAATGCAGATACAACAGTTTTGATGTTGGAGGGCAACTGCCAGTTTATGCCATTAAAACTGAAGCTAGGGAGGCTCAAGCGTCACTGCAATGATATGTCAACCCTTATGGCTGCTTTGGTGAAATATGCCGATTCAGATAGTACCAAAGACCCCGAGTCTAAGGATGACAAACCGGGGAAAGGGAAAAAACACGGCAATACCAAGGGGCAGCAGCACAATCCGGCACGTGATACGTCTCCAACATATCTATAATTTTTGATTGCTCCATGCTATATTATCTACTGTTTCGGATGTTTATGGGCTTTATTATGCACTTTTGTATCATTTTTGGGACTAACCTATTAACCCAGAGCCCAGTGCCAGTTTCTGTTTTTACCTTGTTTTAGAATATCGCACAAAAGGAAAATCAAACGGAGTCCAATTGACCTGAAACTTCACAGAACTTATTTTTGGAACAGAAGAAACCCAGAAGACTTGGAGTCTACGTAAGGGAAGCTTCAAGGAGGCCACGAGGTAGGGGGGCGCACCCACCCCCCTGGGTGCGCTCTCCACCATCGTGGGCCCCTCGTGGCTCCCCTGACGTACTTCTTCCGCCTATATATCTCCATATACCCTAAAAACATCCGAGAGCACAATAGATCGGGAGTTCCGCCGCCAGAAGCCTCCGTAGTCACCGAAAGCCAATCTAGACCCGTTCCGGCACCCTGTCGGAGGGGGCAATCCCTCTCTGGTGGCCATCTTCATCATCCCGGTGCTCTCCATGACGAGGAGGGAGTAGTTCTCCCACGGGGCTAAGGGTATGTACCAGTAGCTATGTGTTTGATCTCTCTCTTTCTCTCTCTCTCTCGTGTTCTTGAGGTGATGCGATCTTGATGTATCGCGAGCTTTGCTATTATATTTGGATCCTATGATGTTTCTTCCCCCTCTACTCTCTTGTAATGGATTGAGTTTCCCCTTTGAAGTTATCTTATCGGATTGAGTCTTTAAAGATTTGAGAACACTTGATGTATGTCTTGCCGTGGATATCTGTGGTGACAATGGGATATCACGTGATTCACTTGATGTATATTTTGGTGATCAACTTGCGGATTCCGCCCATGAACCTATGCATAGGAGTTGGCACACGTTTTCGTCGTGATTCTCCGGTAGGAACTTTGGGGCACTCTTTGAGGTTCTATGTGTTGGTTGAATAGATGAATATGAGATTGTGTGATGCATGCCATATAATCATACCCACGGACACTTGAGGTGACATTGGAGTATCTAGGTGACATTAGGGTTTTGGTTGATTTGCATCTTAAGGTGTTATTCTAGTATGAACTCTAGGGCTGTTTGTGACACTTATAGGAATAGCCCAACGGATTGATTGGAAAGAATAACTTTGAGGTGGTTTCATACCCTACCATAATCTCTTCGTTTGTTCTCTGCTATTAGTGACTTTGGAGTGACTCTTTGTTGCATGTTGAGGGATAGTTATGTGATCCAATTATGTTATTATTGTTGAGAGGACTTGCACTAGTGAAAGTATGAACCCTAGGCCTTATTTCCTAGCATTGCAATACCGTTTACGCTCACTTTTATCATTAGTTACCTTGCTGTTTTTATATTTTCAGATTACAAAAACCATTATCTACTATCCATATACCACTTGTATCATCATCTCTTCGCCGAGCTAGTGCACCTATACAGTTTACCATTGTATTGAGTGTGTTGGGGACACAAGAGACTCTTTGTTATTTGGTTGCAGGGTTGCTTGAGAGAGACCATCTTCATCCTACGCCTCCTACGGATTGATAAACCTTAGGTCATCCACTTGAGGGAAATTTGCTACTGTCCTACAAACCTCTGCACTTGGAGGCCCAACAATGTCTACAAGAAGAAGGTTTTGTAGTAGACATCAAGCTCTTTTCTGGCGCCGTTGCCGGGGAGGTTAGCGCTTGAAGTTATATCTTTAGATCTTGGAATCAAGTCTTTTAGTTTCTTGTTTTATCACTAGTTTAGCTTATAAAAGAAAACTATAAAAAAATGGAATTGAGTTTGTCTCATACGCTTCACCTTTTTAATATCTTTCGTAAGTATGATGGAAAGGATAATTGTGCTCAAGTTCTAGAAGAAGAAATCTATAAAATGTTTGGCACTAAATCTTTGAATGATGAGCATGATTGCAATGTTATTAGTATGAATTCTTTGAATATCCATGATACTAATGATGATTGCACTAGTTATGATGTCTCCTATAAACATGTCAATTTTTGTGGAGTACATTGGGTGTGTACGAACACACCAAATAGGGAAGATAGATATTGCAAGAGGCATAGGTACTTAGAAACTAAATTGTTGCAAGAAAGGCTAGATGAATGTGTTGAAAATTTAAATTATATTGGCCATACTTGTGAGCTTTGTAATGAACATGATCATTTCAATACCCAATGCAAATTGTTTCATGATCGTATCGTGTCCAAAAATTGTGATGACTTGATTTCCCTTGCACATCATAATGAACTTAGTTTGCTTATGAGTTACGAAGAAATGAAACGTATAACTAATTATCTTCCAAAATTTGCCCGTTATAAACTTCTTGGATTTGATCTAGAGGAAATTTATATGTATTGTGCGGTGAATTGTATTGAAAACCCTTATATTGCCAATTACATAAAGAAAACAAAACAAATAGAAGATGAAGAGAATACTAATGAAAGGGAAGAGGCTTCCCAATACCCTCCTATTATTTCTTATGATGAATCAGGTAACGAGGAGGAGCCTCCTATTCAACCAATCTCATTAATAAGGAGCTCCAAAAAGAGGATTGAACCCACACATGATGTGGTGAAGAAGAAGAAAAGAAAAAGGAAGAGAGGTAAGAACATATCTCTCCCAAATAATGCTGCTCCGATTACTATTGTGCCTCATGAAAATATAATTGTGGAAGATAATGATACCTCTTATGATCTTGAAAATCTTTTTGGCACTTGCTTGGAAGAATATGATAATTGCTATACTATTGGTGCTATCCATACTATTAATTATGAGAGTGATTATGCTTATGATATGAAAAGGCCCAAGCTTGGGGATGCTATGTTTGATGAAGATGATGTTTTTGAGAATATATTTGCTGAAGTTAATGTTTGTCCTAAGCTTGGGGAGGCTATGTTTAATGAAGATGATATTTTTAGTCTCCCAAGTTTTGATATGCAGATTTATAATGATGATAGCATGCCTCCTACTTATGATGATTATTGTGATGATACTTATGCTATAAAAAGTAGTGATTATATTTATAAAACTTGTCATGATCATCATTACCCATTTTCTGAACATTACTCTTTTAATGTGGAAACAATTTATAGTATTCGAGTCTCTTATGATACTCCCACTATTCCGAGTGAGAAGAATTTTGCTTATGTGGAGAGTAGTAAATTTTCTATGTTTGTAGATCATGAAAAGAATGCTTTAGGTGCTGGTTATATTGTTGAATTCATTCATGATGCTACTGAAAATTATTATGAGGGAGGACTATATGCTTGTAGGAATTGTAATAATATCAAGTTTCCTCTCTATGTGGTTAAAGTTTTGAAGTTATGCTTGTTTTACCTTCCTATGCAAGTTGATTCTTGTTCCCACAAGTTGTTTGATCACAAAATCCCTATGCATAGTAAGTGGGTTAGATTTAAATGTGCTAGTCATATTCTTCAAGATGCTCTCTTTATGTTACAATTCTTATCTTTTATGTGAGCATTGTTGAAATCATCATGCCTAGTGTCGGTGTCAAAACCGGCGGATCTCGGGTAGGGGGTCCCGAACCGTGCGTCTAGGCCAGATGGTAACAGGAGACAGGGGACACTTTGTTTTACCCAGGTTCGGGCCCTCTCGATGGAGGTAATACCCTACTCCTACTTGATTAATATTGATGATATGGGTAGTACAAGAGTAGATCTGCCACGAGATCAAGGAGGCTAAACCCTAGA